>NW_011500857.1:50328-57614 GCF_000495115.2 Populus euphratica | reverse complement strand
TGTGGTTTGACCCCGGTCTTGCCGGGTTATTTATTACTTCGACACTCCTGCACTTGGGAGAAGACATCAATCTTTTAGTCTTGTCACTAACCGTATGGTGTAACTGGCACTTGTGCTATAAAAGGAACTTGATTTGTCGTTAACATAAGTTATAATTATGAACACTTGACAATATTTACAAGTACTAGCATTATTCGAATAAGATAACTGGTGTAATCATGTTAATAATTTATAATACGATTAGAACCTCCTTTGTGTATGGTTTGCAGTTGGGTAATAAAAAGAGTTTATACTATACTTGTTTGAAATATCAATAGTGGATCTCTAACCTTGACATTTGTTTTTATCATTGTGTAATTCTCACATTAATCTTACAATCTCAAAGTCCTCTTTAACTTATTG
Source organism: Populus euphratica (assembly GCF_000495115.2). NCBI lineage: Eukaryota > Viridiplantae > Streptophyta > Magnoliopsida > Malpighiales > Salicaceae > Populus > Populus euphratica. Next base: position 57,212 of record NW_011500857.1, on the reverse strand, counting down.
TTATTGTTGTTGTTGTTGTTGTTAATTATAATTTATTTAGTTAACCTCCTTGTGGTTTGACTATGCTATTACCGGGTTATTTACTACTTTGACACTCCTACACTTGGAAGAAGACATCAATCTTTTGGTCGTGTCATGTTATTGGCGTCGTTGCTGGGGAGGTAAATTCTTGTATAAATTATAATTTTTACTTTATTTTCACTTTTCAATTTTCTTGTATCTAAATTTGTTTTTTTGTTTCATTTTATTTTATTTTCTTTTTTCTTTTTTTCTTTTCCTACACGTGCATAAGAGTTTGGTCACGTACATTAAATGGTGGAGTTTGTAAGGTATCCTCATCATTTTTAGAAAATATGGCCGAAGAAGATAACCAGTCGCTTCATAATGAGAATGACTGTTTCAAAACACTAGGAGACCATATAAATCCCACAAGAATTTTCCCTCATGATGCATCTCATTTCAATTTAAAGTTAGGCATTATTCAACTTTTATCTTCTTTTTATGGCTTAGATTTAGAAAATCTATACTTGTATTTAAGGGAATTTGAGGAGGTCTGTAACACCTATAATGACTTAAATAGTAGTATCACCACAATCAGATTAAAGCTTTTTCCTTTTTCATTAAATGATAAAGCTAAAACATAGCTATAAAATTTGATACCAGGATCCATTCATGTTTGGGATGAAATGCAACAATATTTTTTAAAGAAGTTTTTCCCTTCTCATATAACAAACTCTTTCAAAAGACAAATCACCACTTTTACTCAAAAACTAAGACAAACATTTTACCAATGTTGGGATAGGTATTGATATTTGTTTAATACTTACCTTCATCATGGTTTTGAAACATCTAGATTCATTTCATACTTTTATGAAAGGTTAACACCTAGAGATAGACTAATGGTTGAATTGATATACAATGAAACTTTTAAAGATAAAGACCTTGATGAAGCAATGGAGTACCTAGACTTGCTAATTAAAGATGCTTAAAATTAGGACACTACAGACACTTATAAGAGGCACCGAGTAAAACTCAACCTCATACATCTAGTGGAAGTATGTACAACTTTAGGGAAGATCATGACCTCTAAGCCATGTTTGCATCTTTAGCTAGAAAAGTTGACGCACTAGCATAAAAAAAAAAGTGGTCAATTAAAATCCGTGAAACCAATAAACACTCAACCAATGACTGTCCAACTTTGTCTTCTTTTAAGGAATGCCTTAATAAACAAGCCCATGCTTTAAACAGTTTTTGAAGGCCTAATCATAACATATTCTTGCAAACATACAACCCTGATTAGAGAAATCACCCAAATTTCAGTTAGAAAAGTGATAATGCACAAATTTCACAGCCACCGTTTCATGAATATGCATTTTTTTATGCTCCACCTCCTAAAAGAAATCTTGAGGAAACATTGCATGCATTCATTAAAAAGCAAGAGGCAATCAACACTCAAAATGCTCAAAATTCACAGATACTCTCAGTTTTCAAGAAAGAGGTAAGTTTCCATCTTGACTATTACTAAATCCTTGGGCAATATAATGCAAATACAAGTAGTTTTGGAAGCCAACACATGGATCAAGTTAAATCAGTCATTACTATTCGTAGTGGTAAGGTTATTGAAAAACTCACACTTAAACCTTGTGACAAAGATGATGAGTCAATCTCTAAAGGTAAGGAAGGGTTGAATCTAAACATTGCAAAGAAAAGACTGATTCTCCACCAGCACTTCCATTTCCTTATGCCATGACCAAACAAAGGAAAGTCAATCACAACTCTAAAATCTTTGATACTTTCAAATAGGTAAGGATCAATATACTTTTGTTGGACGTTATTAAATAGGTACCTTTCTATGCTAAATTTTTGAAAGATATGTGCATTGTAAAGAGAAAACTTACTATAAAAACAAAAGTCTTTTTAATCGAACAAGTGTTACTCTTCAGAATAATAGTGCTTTAAAATATAAAGACCCTAGTTGTTCTACAACTTCTTGCTTTATTGGAGAACATAAAATTAAAAGAGCTTTACTTGATTTTTGAGCTAGTGTGAATTTACTTTCACATTCAATCATTTGGAGTCACAATTTAAGTGAGTTAAAACCAACTTCTGTAACTCTTTAATTTGTTAATAGATTTGTAAAAGTGCCTAGAGGAATAGTTGAAGATGTGTTAGTACAAGTTGATAAATTCATTTATCTTGTGTATTTTATTGCCTAGACGAATAGTTGATAAACATAATGTTTCTTGCAAGTTCTAATACATTAATTAATTGTATGAATGGACTGATGAAGCTATCATTTGGAAACATGACATTGAAGATGAATATTTTTAACATTTGCAAGTAACCTGGATATGATAATGATTCAGAAGAAGTAGATGTTATTGAAGAATTACTTTATGATCAACTTGAATGTAATTTGAGTAAAATTGAGTTTAATGAATCTGAAGATTTATAAATAATTTATTCTCAAGAAGAAATCACGGACAAGAAAGGCATAAAAAATACTGATGCAGATATTTTGTTAAGAATGACAATAGATTCGACATCCGACATCACACCTATCGATGATTAATTTCCTGACAAATCCATACTTTCCTTAACTCTAATGCCTTGGTTTGTTAATTTTGTTAATTTTCTTGCAACAGAAGATTTGCCAGCTCATTAAAGTACCCAAGATAAAAGAAAGTTTTTGAACAAAATGAATAATTTTTATTAGGATAACCCTTACTTATTCAAATATTATCCTTATCAAATATTTCAAAGATGCATTCCGAACATTGAGATAAGTAGTATTATTAAATATTGTTATTCTAAGGCATGTAGGGGTTATTTCTTATTAAAAAAGACAATTGCAAAACTCTTACAAAGTGCATTTTACTAGCTCATCATGTTCAAGGACCCACATGCATTCTGCGAAACTTGTGAAAATTATCAAAAAGTTGATATTGGTCAACAAGTCTTACTTTATAATTCATGTCTCCATTTACTTCTTAGAAAACAAAGATTAAGATGAAGCAGTACTTTTATTGTGAAACATGTGTATCCATATAGGATTTGTGATATCAAGAATCCAAAGAATAATGACAAGATCAAAAGATTGATGTTTTCTCCTAGGTGTAGGAGTGTCGAAGTAATAAATAACCCGGCAAGACCGGGATCGAACCACAAGGAGGTTTATTGTATAAATTATAAATAACAATAACACGACAACAACAAATCCATAATAATAACAATAATAATACTAAATACTAATAATAATAATAATAATAACAATAAAGAAAAAAAGAAAAAGAAGAAGATAGCTTTGAGATGGAAGATTAATGTAAGGATTAAGCAATGATAACAAAAAATATCAAAGTTAGAGGATCCACTAATGGTTTTTCAAACAAGTATAGTATAAACTCTTATTACTTAAAGGGAAACCACAAAAAAAAGAGGTTCCAATCAGATTATAAATTGTTAACATGAATACATTAGTTATCTTATTCAAATAATGCTACTACTTGTAAATATTGTCAGGTATTCATAATTATAACTTATATTAACAACAAATCAAGTTTCTTTCATAGCATAGGTGTCAGTTATACTATACGGTTTCTGCTATGAAAGTGCCAAGCATTTGTTATACCAAGTGTTATACAACATAAATCTAGATTAGTCATTTAACAAGCAAAGTATTAAAGAGTGAACAAGATAACATATGCAAAACACGTTAGTATCAAACATTAAAATCCATATTAAGTTTGCACTTTACTTATTACACCATTAGTGTAACCTTTTCACCTTGACATAATAAACTTAGCTAAACATAATGAAAGAGAGAAACATAAATGTTGTGGGGTGTGCGAGCGTCGTCTGGCGACGGCGGAGACTCTTTTCATGCCTCTTGATGAGGGGTGTTGTGTGTTGGAAAATCATGATTAATTTTTGGGAGTCGCCACCTAGTATTATGGTTACTAGGAACCTATGGTCTGCGAGAGTCTGAGTAAGGGACTGATTGTGCAAGGGGAAGACACATAACCCCTATTGCACCCTACTTAAGGTAAGCTGCATTGTTGTTTGATTGTTTTTTAAGTCAGGTTTCTATTTGTTAGTCTTTTCTAAGACTCAGGGTAGATCTCTATTCATGAGAGAGTCTCTACCTTATCGGGTTAAATCATAATCATTCTAAAGTCTAAATATTAACATCGCATTTATTTACATATTGTATCTTTAATACTTGAGGATGTACTTTATCATGTATTTTAGACCCACAAATATTAAAGTCTACATCTGGATCTTAGAGAAAACTGGAAAAAAGATTTTTGATATTTTGACCAAACCTTAATGGGTAATCTTAACTAGTTATGATATCCATTTTTGGGTTTTCAAAACATAAGAAATATGCAGTTTTTTTTATGAAAACATGTTAGAAAAATTTTAGGATTTGGGCGTATGCATGAAAATAATTTTTAAAAATAAAAATTGATTTAAAAGTTTTTTTGTTTTTTTGAGATTTTTGGAAACTTTTTTAATTTTTTTTGAAATATTTTAGAGAAAATAAAGTATTTTAATATCAGATTTGTATTTTACAATGTAAATATACAATTTGATATTTTGCAAAATTAATAGAAAAATATTGAAAAAAATCACAAATTTTTTAAAGGATTTTTTTTGAAGTTTTCTTTTGAATTTTTTATTTTTTTCCTGTTAATTTAATATTATAGTATAATATAATATTAAATATGGGGCTGGGCCGAGCCCAGGAGCTTTTGGTTGGGTCGATATCAGCCCAGCTTATCTTTTTTTTAAGGCCAGGTCGGACCCATATGATCCGGCCCAGGCCCGCATGGTTGCTGGCCCAACCCAGCAACCATGCTAATTAATGTTGCTCATGCAGAATGAGAATTCATCCTGCATGTAGCAACTCCGTTAGCAGCATCAGGGAGGTGGCACTATCTTACGCCAGAGTGCCTAAATGGAGGCCTGTCTAGTCGAGATGGGGAGCAGCTGACGTGAGGATGGTGGCTGAGGCTATAGCAGAGACAATGACCAGTGGTAGAGCAGGATGAAAGAAGGAGAAGGAAATCTGCAGCGGGAGAGGGACCAGTATCGTGGTGGCTGTTTTGCCTCTAATGAGGATTTGAGTTTGTAGGGAGGTGGTGCCGCCGTCTTTTGGTGGAGGAGGAAGGCGTTTGTGGGGTCTTTAAGGAGCTGAAGAGACAGTGGAGAGAGAAGGAAGGGAGGAATGTTGGCTGGAAAAGAAAACAGAGGAGTATGCTGATTTTTGGCGATTTTTGGACCCTATTTTCTCCTCTCTCAAGCCATCAAATCCACCTCTATTTATAGATGGTGGAAGAGGAATCTTCTCTACGCTGGGGGTAAAATTTTAGCCCTTGATTCTGTTGGGAAGGATCTCAACCGTTGGTTCAAAGTAGGCATGGTGCCCTGTCAAATCTGTCGAAAAAGCTACATGAGTCGGCATGTTTAGCCGGATTCTACGCCGATGGGTTATCATTCCGACTGAAATATTCACACCATGTTGTAGAGGAACTGCAGATGATCATTTTTGTGCAAGTTTGGTTAAATTTGGTGGAAGTTTAGTTCATTAAATGCACTTGCAAAGTAGGCTACTAAACCAGCTTTAACAAGGTAAAAGAAGAAGACAATGAATAGTGACCAGACGATGCGTCGTCTGGTCCCCTCGTTTTTTTTTTTTTGTAAAACGGCACCGTTTTGGACTGAAATAGGAATTTTTACTAAATTTCAATTGAGTCCTTTTTCTTTCGATTGCTTTCAATTGAACCCCTAACTTACCCTGAACTTTTGATTTAATGCAATGAAGCCCCTCCTGAACTTCAATTGGAACCCCGAAGTTACGCGCCTTCTACAATATGGTTCTTGGTCTTCCAATTTGTCAATTTAACCCCTAATTGACCATTAAACTTTCAATTTCTTTAATTTAGCCCTCGGTTTTCCTCAATTAAGCCCTTAAAGTTTGGTGCCTCTTGTAGATTGATCCTTGGATGTGAATTTTGTCAATTTAACCCTTAATTGACCCCAAAATTTGAATTTTCTTGCAATTTTACCCCTGATTTCAATCAATTAACTTGGTAAAAATTAAATTTGGTCTCTTAAAATTTCAATCTTCTCAATTAAGCCCAACTTAAGCTCTCAAACTTAATTTTCACTAATTAAGTCCCAAATAAAATTAATTTGACCTATTTAAAGTATAATTAAGTCCTTGCACTTAATTAAATCCTTCAATTGGATCCAAATTAATTCTTAAACATAATTGAAATTTAATTTGGACCATGATTAAATCAAATTGGCCTATTAAAAATTTAATTATGTCCTTGGACTTAATGTTTCACTAATTAAGCCCCAAATAAAATTAATTTGGCCCATTTAAAATATAATTAAGTCCTTGCACTTAATTAAATCCTTCAATTGAACCCAAATTAATTCTTAAACATAATTAAAATTTAATTTGGCCCATGATTAAATCAAATTAGCCTATTAAAAATTTAATTATGTCATTGGACTTAATTTTTATGCAAATTCATCCAATAATCATTTAATTTGATCTTGAATTTGTATTTTTTATGCGTTCTTAAACATAGTAGGGTACAATTAAGCCTTGAATTTCCTCCAAAAATTACAGCTTGATTTTCTGGCCTGCTTTCTCCACATTGCTAGCCATTATTTTATTTTTATTTTTATTTTGAAAAAAATAAGTGATTTTTAAGGGAATAACCCAAAATTAGGTTTGAAAAAAATTTAAAAATCATGTTTTAAATGCATTTCCAAGTATATTCATAGAAAAAAAAAAACCATGTCATTTACATTGGAGATGAAGATGAGTGCCACTCTCAAATATATGAAACAAATGAACACTCAACTTT
>NW_011500857.1:46431-46780 GCF_000495115.2 Populus euphratica | reverse complement strand
TTATTTATTACTTCGACACTCTTGCACTTGGAAGAAGACATTAATCTTTTGGTTGTGTCACCTATGTCTTACCTTTCCATCCATATAAAGTAAGTCTAAATTTGAGATCTACAGCTCCAGATATGACCCAATTATCAAACAGTGTTCCAGTTTGGACTATATAAGCATCTCTTTTCTAAACTTGGTCATCTCTTTCTTTTTTCAATTTCAATACTTAAACTCATCAATCAATCCTTTCATGTGATAGGCTTGCATTTAAGATGAACATTTACTATAAATTAAAGGTACATTATATTATTAGATATGTTATTATAAAACATGCTTTAGTTAAGGAGTTATTAATACTTCA
>NW_011500857.1:44328-46051 GCF_000495115.2 Populus euphratica | reverse complement strand
CACACACACCCACACACACACACACACACACACATATATATATATAACTTAAAACATGATGCATAGCTTTAAAAACATCATGCATCTTTAACCCATGTAACGAGCTTTCAGCTAATGACTCCCAGACCAGTTGGTCTTAGGGCATTAGGTGTTAAGACACCCCTACGAGCTTAGTAACTCGGGTCGCAGATACTGATATGTAGATAGTGCAATGTTTGATTCCCTTAAGCTTTTCTCCTCAACCCATGTAACAAGCGTTGGACCAATAGCTCCCATGTCAGTTAACTTTAGCATTTTTTTTTGCTCTTCTTTTGTTTTTTTTTTTTTGCAAATATTTTTTCTTTTTTTTTTTTCATGTTTTTTTTTTAATTATATACAATCCCTTTCCCTTAGTTGTTACCTTTAACAAAAGAACATAAATAATGTAATAATCCAATATGCAACCCACAATCATATGTTAAAGTGTGTGTGTGTAAATTAAGGTTTAAGAATACATGTTAAATGACTATATGAGCAGAATTAAGTGATAATAATGCGAGAGTTTGTAAATCTGAATATTTTAGGAAGTATTATAATAGACCTTGTTAAGAATGGTTACTAAGATGCGTCTCAAGAGTCACTTTAACAAAAGAGCTCCTTTACTCTATCATTCTAATAACAACAATTTTGCACATGATTTATGAAATAGAAAACACAGTTAGTTAGCTTTTTTTTAACTACTACCTTCTCCCCCCAACTAAAACGAGACATTGTCCTCAATGTTCTAAGGTAGAAAGATAGAGTATAAAAGATATCACCTGAAATAACGAACACTGACAAAACCTGAAACACACTAAAACAAAAATTTTTCAGATCAAGATCATACTTTTGCTTTCTCTCTTTGTATTTTTATAATGCTTAAGTTTTATTTTTATTAATATCTTATGCTAATCTAAGCTTTTTACAGTTATTCTTAATTAACCAATTTATAAGACTCATGAAGGGATCAATTACAGGAATGAAAGATTGTAGTTGGTCAATCAATTGTTCAGTATTAGTAGCAGAGATTATGATTTGTCGTGCAGAAGATGTTAGAAATTCCTGTTCCACAGCATGATCAAGAAAAGACAACAACTTATCATAATAACCATTAACATTTAACAAACCTATAGGTTTATGGTGAATGTGTAGTTGAGTCCAAGAGAAAATATAGAAGATCTCTTCCAATGTACCTAGACCACCTGTTAAGGCAATGAAGGCATCAGTATGGTTAATCATTACATTCATTCGATCAGATATTGTGGAGACCTGTAGTTCCTCTCCAATTGTTTTTCCAATGATGTCCCCGTGTGCAAAAGCTTTAGGGACAACCCCCAAAACTGGACTTCCTCCGAAAAATACAGCTAGTAACACACCCCTTATTAACCCAAAGTTATCTCTCTTATACACTAAATAAATCTTTCTCTCAGCTAATACTTGACCCAAATGATTTGCTTATTTTAAAAACTCCTTTTCTTTTCTAGGACTGGATCCACTAAAAATATAAATATTTCTTATTTGATACTTGAGGAACCTACTATTTCTACACACTTCTATATCTGTTGAATGTATGGGTTGAGTAGAAATGAAGGAAAGGAAGACAAGATTTTATAGATGAGAAATTGAAAAGGCAATCATATCACCTATATATAGGCTAACTAGAGTCTTACACTCTCTCTCTCTCTCTTTATTTATTTATTTACTT
>NW_011500857.1:39929-44214 GCF_000495115.2 Populus euphratica | reverse complement strand
GGTCGGGGATAGGCTTTCCATCCAATTTTCTTAAAAACTAGCACATATGGTCTTTTTTAGTCAGATTCCAAAAACTAAGTCATGTTCTTTATGGAATAGTGGCCATAAATAAAAAATACACGATGCATATCTCCACTAGGATGCGTCACAAGAGTTAATAAAAGATTATCTAAAGACTCCTTAGTTAGACCATCATTAATGAAATGTATTTTATCTTCACATATTATAGATACCATTTCTAAAGAACAACATTGTCCATTACAAGTCCATCTAGCATATCGATGACAGATCTTCAGTTGTTTTGTATAACGTTTCTTTATAATACTGCTTTTACCTATTTCAGGCATGTGAAAAATGAAGGCGTTAGAGGACGCACCTAATAATCGAACCTTTGCTCCAATCAGCAGATAATCGGACCTTTGCTTCAATCAACCAGCGAATATCTTCAGGAATTCCATGATTCATTAACAATCTCAATCTTACACATCTAGCATGGTAAATTTTTTTAATCGCATTCTGAGGCAGAGCGGGAAAATAATTTTTTAATTTTTCAAGATTAGTGTCCATTTTCAAATGAGAATTGGAAGAGAGATTCAAAGAATTGCACAAATATATACACAGATATCAGTTATTGTGGGAAACTGAAAGAACCGACTTAAGTCATAGAGTACCGTTATCCACCATTTGATAGGGGTGAGAGAAACTAACAAAACAAAAAACACATAAAAAAAACACAACAAAAATAATATGAGGAAAAAAAATCAATCTTTATATACAGGATCACCCAATTCAATAGAGTTATGTTCAACTGAAAAATTGTCAAAGTAAACTTTCAGACGATGTCCATTTACCTTGAAAACATTGCCATTCTTTGGATTCTCGATGTCATAGGCCCCATATGGATACACATGTTTCACAATAAAAGGACCACTCCATCTTGATCTTAATTTTCCAGGAAATAAATGCAGTCGAGAATTATAAAGCAAGACTTTTTGACCAACATTGAAGGTTTTTCTATGTATTTTCTTGTCATGAAATTCTTTGATTCTTGCTTTATGAATTCTTGAATTTTCATATGCATCATTTTTTATTTCCTCAAGCTTATTTATTTGTAATTTTCTTAGTTGACTAACACCATCAAGATTTAAATTGAAAGCTTTAATAGCCCAATAAGCTTTATGTTCAAGTTCCATAGGCAAGTGATAAGGTTTTTCATAAACTAGTCTATAAGGTGACATACCTAATAATATTTTATAAGCAATTCAATAAGCTCAAAGTTCATCATTAAGTTTTAAAGATCAGTCCTATTAGGGTTTATTGTTTTCTCTAAGATCTGTTTGATCTACCTATTAGCAAGCTCTACTTGTCCACTTGTCTAAGGGTGATATGGGGTAGCAACTTTATGTGTGATTTCATATTTTTTCATTAAAGACTTGAATGATTTGTTGCAAAAATGTGTTCCACCATCACTTATCATGGCTCAAGGGATTCCAAATCAACTTAAGATATGTTCTTTCAAAAAATTTGTCACTGTTTTGTGATTATTGTTTTGACTTAGAATTGTCTCTATCTATTTTGAAACATAATCTATTATGACTAATATATACAAGAAACCAAATGATGGAGGAAATGGACTCATGAAATATATACCTCAACAGTCAAAGATCTCAATGATAAGAATAAGATTTAAAGGTATTATGTGACATTTTAAAATAGATCCTAAATTTTGACAATTGTCACAAGTCTTGCAAAATGCATATGAGTCCTTGAACATAGCGGGCCAGTAAAATCACTTTGTAAGATTTTTGCAGTTATCTTTCTTGATGAGAAATTACCACCACATGCCTCAGAATGATAAAATTTAATGACACTACTTATTTTATTGTTGGGAATGCATCTTTAAAAAATTTGATCAGGACATATTTGAATAAATAAGGGTCATCCCAATAAAAGTTCTTCACTTTATTCAAGAACTTTCTTTTATCATGGGTACTCCAATGAGCTGGTAATTTTTCTAAAATAAAAAAATCGACAATATTAGAAAACCAAGGTAATGTAGAGATAAAAAGTAAAGATTCATCAGGAAAGTAGTCATCGATTGATGTGATGTATGTTTTTGAATATGTTGTCAATCTTGACAAATGATCTGCGACAATCTTTACAGTGCCTTTCTTTTCTTTAATTGTGATATCAAATTCTTGAGGTAACAAAATCCATCGCACTAATTTAGCTTTAGAATCTTTCTTAAAAAGAAGATATTTCAATGCTGTATGATCACTAAAATTAAGAACAGGTGAGCCAACAAGATAGGACCTGAATTTTTCACATACAAATACTACTGTAAGTATTTCTTTTTCACTGGTGGTGTAATTCATTTGAGCACTATTTAAAGTTTCACTTGCATAGCAAATCACTAAGGTCTCTTATCTTTTCTTTGTCCTAAAACAGCATCTACGGTATAATCACTAGTGTCACATATTATTTCAAAAGGTAATGACCAATCAAGAGGTTAAATGACAAGAGCAGAAGTAAACAAGTTTTTAAGTTTAACAAAGGCTTCTTCACAATGTTCAGTCCATTTAAAAATATTATACTTTGTTAGAAGGTTACTTAAGGGCTTAAATATTACACTAAATTTTTTTATGAACCTTCTATAAAAATCAACATGTTCTAAGAATGATCTAACATCTTTAATAGATTTTGGTGTTGGAAAATTAGCAATTAACTTGATTTTAGATTTGTCAACCTTAATTCTTTTCGATGAAACAATGTATCCAAGTACAATGTCGTTTGTTACCATAAAGTGATATTTTTCCCACTTTATTACAAGATTCTTCTTTTCACACCTACTCAAAAAAAATTTCTAAGTTAGTCAAACAATCATCAAATGAATTACCAAAAACACAAAAATCATCCATAAAAATTTCAAGAAAATGTTCAACCATATCACTAAATATACTAAGCATGCATCTTTGAAATGTGACTAGTGCATTACATAATCCAAAAGACATCATTCGATATACAAATGTACCAAATGGGCATGTGAATGTAGTTTTCTTTTGATCTTCTAATGCAATTTCAATTTGGTTGCAACCTGAATAGTCATCTAAGAACAATAAAATTCACGACCTGCAACTCTTTCTAGGATTTGATCCATGAAAGGTAAAGGAAAATGATCTTTTCTAGTCATTGAATTAAGTTTCCTATAGTCAATGCACATACGCCAACCAGTAACAGTTCTAGTGGGAATTAACTCATTGTTCTCATTTGTTATCACAGTGACGCCAGACTTCTTGGGTACAACTTGGGTAGGACTTACCCATTTGCTGTCAGAAATAGGATAAATGATTTCATTATCTAGAAGCTTAATGACTTCATTTTTCACTACTTCTTTCATATTAGGATTTAGCCTTCGTTGCATTTCTCTAGAGGGTTTAGCATTTTCCTCTAAATAAATTCTGTGTGTACAAATCAAAGGACTAATTCCTTTTATATCAGCTATGGTCCATCCTAATGCTTTTTTGTGCATTTTCAGAGTTTGTAATAACTTACCTTCTTGATGTGCATTAAGTTTGGAAGAGATTATTACCGGAAAAGTTTCATTTTCTCCCAAAAATGAGTATTTGAGATTGGATGGCAACGGCTTCAAATCAGGTTTTGGTGGTTGAACACTTGAAGGTATGGACTTAATTGGTCGTGGTGGCAATTCCTCAATTTGTGGCCTCCAATTACTTGTCTTTGATTCTTCCTGAAAATAAATCATTTCCAAATCATCAGATTCATCAATCAGGGTCTTTATATTTCAAAGCATTATTGTTTTGAAGAATGACACTTACTTGTACGACTATAAAGCTTTTTTTTCACATTTATAGCATGAGAAAATAGAAGTGTTGGTTGGGAATCAATCTTTTCTTTGTAATTTTTAGGTTCAACCCCTTCTTTATCCTCAGAGATTGACTCATTATCTTTCTCATAAGGTTCAAGGGTTGGTTTTCGATAACCTTACCACAGCAAAGAGTAGTGACTGATTTGACTAGATTCATGTATTGGCTTCTGGAACTACTTGGATTTGCATTGTAATGCCCCTTGGGATTTTGTTGTGGTTGAGATGGAAACTTACCTTTCTCTTGAAAACTAAGAGAAAATGTTAACTTTGTAAAACTATCTTTAAAATCTATCATACTTTGAGCAAATTGAGTGTTTATTGCCTTTTGCCTTTCAATGAATGCATGCAATGTTTCCTCAAGATTTCTTCTAGGAGGTGGAGCATAAGGAGTGCATATCT
>NW_011500857.1:38469-39890 GCF_000495115.2 Populus euphratica | reverse complement strand
TTGAAATGGTGGGTGTGAAGTTTGTGCATTCTTGTTCTCACTCTTCCAACTAAAATTTGGGTGATTTCTCCAACTAAGTTTGTATGTTTGTGAGTATGGGTTATGATTGGGCCTTTGAAAATTGTTCAAAGTATGAGCTTGTTCATTGAAACATTCCTTAAAAGAAGGCAAAGTCAGAAAGTCATTAGTTAAATATTCATTGGTTTCACAGATTTAACATGCAACGTCTTGAATAGATTTTAATTAACCACTCTTTTTCAGTTCTAGTGCCTTAACTTTTATAGCTAAAGATGCAAACTTGGCTTGAAGGTCATAATCTTCCCTAAGGTTGTACATACCTCCATTAGATATATGAGGTTGGATTTTACTTGGTGCCTCATACATGCCTATAGTGTTCCAATTTTGAACATTTTCAGCTAGCAAGTCTAAGTACTCCATTGCTTTATTAGGGTCTTTATCTTCAAAGGTTCTATTGCACATCAATTCAAACATTTACCTATCTTTAGATATTAAGCCTTAATAAAAATATGAAACCAATCTCCATGTTTCAAAACCATGATGAGGGGAAGCATTAAGCAAGCCTCAATATCTATCCCAGCATTGGTAAAATGTTTCTCCAAGTTTTTAAGTGAAAATGGTGATTTGTCATTTGAAAGATTTTATAAGTGAAAATGGTGATTTGTCTTTTGAAAGATTTTATTTTGTGTGATGGAAAAAAACTTATTTAAAAAGTATTGTTAAATTTCATCTCAAGCACAAATGGATCATGGTCTCAAATTTTATAGCCATGTTTTAGCTTTGTCCTTTAATGAAAAAGAAAAAAGCTTTAATCTGATGGTGTTCATGTTACAATTTGAGTTATTACAGGTGTTACAGACCTTCTCAAATTAGCTTAAATGCAAGTATGAATTTTCTAAATCTAAACCATAAAAAGAAGGTAAAAATTAAATAACGCATGGCTTAAAATTAAAATGAGATGCATCATGAGGGAAAGTTATGCATGATAGTGTACTTGTTCTTTTGGGATTTATATGGTCTATAAGTGTTCTAACACAGTTATTCTAGTTATTCTCATTATGAAGCGACTAATTATCTTCTTCGGCTATATTTTATGAAAATGATGAGGACACCCTGCAAAGTCTACTCCTTAATGTACGTGACCACACTCTCATATATGTGTAGGAATATAATAAAAGGAAGAAGAAAGCAAAAGAAGAAGAAACAAAGTTAGATATAAGAAAAGTGAAAAGACAAAATAAAATAAATATTATAATTTGAACAAGAATTTACCTTCCCGACAACGGCGCCAAAAACTTGTCACGACCAAAAAATTATAAATAACAATAACACAACAACAACAAATCCATAATAGTAACACTAATAATACTAAATACTAATAATAATAATAATAATAATAATAA
>NW_011500857.1:38142-38360 GCF_000495115.2 Populus euphratica | reverse complement strand
TTAATGTAAGGATTAAACAATGATAACAACAAATGTCAAGGTTAGAAGATCCACTAATGATATATCAAACGAGTACAATATAAACTCTTATTATTCAACTGGAAACCACACATAAAAGAGGTTCCAATCAGATTATAAATTGTTAACATGATTACATTAGTTATCGTATTTGAATAATGCTAATACTTGTAAATGTTGTCAGGCATTCATGATTATAA
>NW_011500857.1:31473-38132 GCF_000495115.2 Populus euphratica | reverse complement strand
TAAGTAAAGGAAAGGAAATGAAAGGCATAAACTTGATATTAATGAAAGCAAAGCATAAACATTATAAAAAATACAAAGAGAGAAAGGAAGAGCATGATCTTGATCTGGAAACCAAAATGTCTAAATACATGGTAAATGCCTCCTTTTATACGCCAAAATTTGGAACTATTGATTTGATGAATAATTGATGAATGGGTGGCCACATCTTGACTAGGTGATAATCCTTATTTTCTTATTTGAATAAAACATCCTTAATAACGTTAAAATTGAAACCACTTGTACCATGAAAATTATAGGAAATTATCTTAGCTTTCCAGAAAAAAAAAAAAAAAAAAGTCATTTGGACTCTAGAACTCTAGATATGGGTCAAACACTGAACAGTGTCTGGGTTACAAGATAAATTTAGACTTTTTTATTGTTGTTATAATTTAGACTTGAAAACGGTTATTTTAAAACCAAACCTATGAAAGTTGTAGGCCTATGTCTTACATTTTCATCTATATAAAGTAGACACAAATCTGAGATCTATAGCTCCATATATGACCCAATTACAGAACAGTGTTCCAATTTGGATTACACTAACATCTCTTTTCTAAGTTTGGCTATCTCTTTGTCCTTTTAATATCAGTACTTAAACTCATCAATCAATCCTTTTTTTATATGATAGGCCTACATTTAAGATGAACATTTACCACAAATTAAAGGTATCTTATATTATTAGATATGTAATTATAAAACATGATTTAGTTAAGGTGTTATTAATACTTCAAGTGCAAAATAATGATATAAAACCTTGATAAAAATACACTTTTAAGTACTAATCACAAATATTGTTCAATGTTTAGCCTATATCTCGAGTTCTAGAAGTCCAAATGACCTCAATTTTTTTTCCTGAAAAGATGAGACAATTTCCTAGAACTTTGATTATTTAAGTTTGTTTGAATTCTGACATTAACAATGATGTTTTTGGTGGACTAAAATATAATGATTGTCACTAAGTCAAGAGTTGGTCACCCACTCAACAATTAGTCATCAAATCAATAGTTTCCAATTTTGGCCTAAAATGAGGCATTTGTCATGCATTTAGGCATCTTGGTTTTCAAATCAAGATCATTTTCTTGCTCTTTTTCTTTATATTTTTTATAATGCTTAAGTTTTGATTTTATTAATATCTTGTTTATGTCTTTCATTTCTTTTCCTGTACTTAGTTAACTTTTATCTTATTTATGTTCTTATCTTGTTTATTTATGTTTCTCTCTTTCATTATGTTTAGCTAAATTTATTATATCAAGGTGAAAAGGTTACACTAAAGGTGTAAGAATAAGTATAATATAAACTCAACATGGACCTTAATGTATGATGCTAACATATTTTATATTTGTTGTCTTATTCATTTTTAATACTTTGTTTGTTAAATGGTTAATTTAGATTTATGTTGTATAATCTTTGGTACAACAAATACTTGACACTTTCATAGTCTAAACCGTATGGTATAATTGACACATGTACTATAAAAGGAACTTGATTTGTTGTTAACATAAGTTATAATCATGAATGCCTAACAATGTTTATAAGTATTAGTATTATTCGAATAAGATAACTAATGTAATTATATTAACAATTTATAATCTAATTGGAACCTCCTTTGTGTATAGTTTCTAGTTGAGTAATAAGAGTTTATACTATACTTATTTGAAATACCATTAGTGGATCCTCTAGCATTAACAATTGTTTTTATCATTGTTTAATCCTTACATTAATCTTTCATCTCAAAGTCTTCTTTAACTTATTATTATTATTGTTGTTGTTGTTATTGTTGTTGTTGTTGTTGTTGATGATGATGTTTATAATTTATATAATTAACTTTTTTGTGGTTCGACTCCGGTTTTACCAGGTAATTTATTACTTCGACATTACTGTATTTAGAAAAAAATATCAACCTTTTAATCATCTCATTTATATATATCTAATATGTAAGTTATTATAACACTATATACCATCCTACTTGGGTTTCTACAATAGAAAAATCAAAACTCATTCTAAAGAGACAAATATAAATAACTTTGGCATGCCTTCTTCAAAAGAGATAGCAAACAAATATAAGAAATCAACCAATGGATATTGACCACACGTTCAGTCTATCGATCGAGTTGTAATACAACAAAATGTTTAAATCATGAAATATCATCTTACCTTAATGTTAAACCGACTTCTCATGGAAAGGTGATAGAGAAAGCGAACAAAGCTAGCTGCAAATCTGCACATCGTCAGCCTAAAATTCCCAAAATCTATCTTCTCCATTGACAGGAAGATAAAGCTTGCGTCTCAATTCGAAATTTCCATGGCCAATCAGAAAGCGATAAAAAATGTGTGAGTGAGTGTGTGCGTCTGTCCATTTTTGCTGTGCATGCTTTAATGACATGACATGCAGGTCATGATCCCACCGTGCACCACCGTTAAAAAAGATTGTCCTGCATGGGACAGTACACGGAGATGGCTGGTTCTGGCGGGTTACCGTATCGATCCCAAAAATTGATATTCGCGGGGATATTGATTGATGGTTGACCTTTTGATCTTTCTCTCTACTCAGAAAGAACAATCGATCGGTTCGATGGTTGATCAACGGTTCTGCTTCTTTCTTCACACAAAATACAATCAATATCTTCCTGCGGCGAGGCAATCGTTCTTTAACTCTTCGTCTGATTTCACGAGGATGAGAGGACAGCAAAAGTCTCGCGTGATAGACAAGATACCATGCAATTAGGTTCATCAATTCTTTTGTGGCTTGAATATCTTTCTTCTTTTGAATATTCTATCGCTAAATCGTGACGAGGACCATGAAAATGATATTCATCGACATTGACGAGTGAGGTTTGGGAGAAAATGTCTTTTTTCATATAAACACATGCGTTTAAATTTGAAACTTAGACTTTGTTGATCCTGGTTTTTTCTATATTTTTGAAATACTAAATTTGATGTCAATATCTAATTAATATATATCAGATAAACCTGAAGAATAATTAATAATCTTTATACAATTAATGAAATTAATTAATATGATTGTACAATGTAATTAATATAATTAATGATTATAAATTAGCACCGTTTTAATTAAAAAAATATAAACAATGGAGGAGGAGATAACGGAGCACGTCTCATTTCCATAATTATCAAACTTTACTTATAACTTAATTATTATATGGAAATTATGATAGATGAGTTGGTTTATGTTAATCTAATTTTAAAAAATAATCATTGAATTTTAATAAAATTATAGATTAGTTTGAGTTTTTGATTGATTTTTATTAAATTAATTTTTTTTTATTTTTATAAAACTTATCTTATAACCGATCTAGATTTATAAGGATGAGACAACTTTAATAATAATCCTTATTAAGCTCATTTCTTGATAGCAACTTCTTGATGACAAACATGGTCATGTTTTTGTTTGATTTTTTTCTATTTTAGAGATGGTTAATCGAACTTCAAGGCAAGTTCAAGTAAAGGACAATTATTTTCAGTGACTAAAGTCATTGTAATAAAAATTCAATTCTACATTGGGAGTCTTTCTATTTTAATCATATAATTAAAAAGATATGCTCAAAGCTAATAAACCAATGAGACTTCATTGAAATTGAATCATTAAGCTCACTAACAAAACGACATGGACAGCTTGGAAGGTAGTGTCGCCCCAAGCTGTTGAAATCATTGCTCCGCTGCGTAGAACTCTTATGATAAATCCTTTTCCATCATCATTTTCATTTTATAGCACAATCATGTTTGATTGCGGAGCCGCTGCACTACGCTTGAATTTAATAAGAGCAACGCGCCGCGAGAGTACTTGGACAGGCAATTATTATCAACTTCCACAACATGGGGGCACAGCAACTAATATAATATAGTTATAACTTATCAGATTTTTTTTAAAATAAATAAAAATATTTTTGTGATGATTAAGTTAATTTAAATTAATTAAAATTTAGGATATTAGATTGAAATGACAGTAAATAAAATAAAAATAATTATAAAATTTAAGATTCAATAATTTAATATTAAATAATAAAAAATTAATTTTTAAAAAAAAAATTAAAAATAAAAATCAAATTAATATGGGTTAACTTGTCAAGTGGGATGTAAGATTGGAATTAAAAAATTAAATTTAAAATAAAAGGACCTTGAAAAAAATCAAAGTTAAATCAATGAAAAAAATAAAAAATAAAAACTTAAGCCACCATGTGTTAACTTGACTCAATTCTAAAGAATAAAGTTATAAAAATAATATCATTTTTTTAGAAAAAAAACATTTGAGTTAACTCGGGTTCACTTGACTAACCTGTAACTCGAGATATGAGATACAAATAATCCAACATAAAAAAAGAAAAGTGCAACAGATCATGGAGCTCAATTCTAATAACTCAATATGAAATGATAAAACTAATAAAGAAATTAATTTTTCAAAAAGACTTAAAAAAAAACTAAACTAAAACTGTGATTATCTTCAGAATCGGTGGCCTCTTGTGTGTATAAAAATAAGTGACAAAAAATAATTAGAATTAAATTGAAATAAAAAATGAAGAAAATATAAAAACAATTAAGAAAATAAGGACTAAAATATGATACAAAATAAAATAAAATAAAATGTTGAAGGAAAACAATTGACAAAAAATCTAGCAAAAGATAAAAAAATAACAATAAAAAAATAATAACCAAATTGGATATAGAAATTAAATAAAATACTAAGTTGAGGGATGAAATTGAAAAAATAATAAACTTTAAAAAGCATTAAAATTAAAAAAAATCAAAATCAAAAGAATAAAAATTAAATTTGAAATAAATACAAATTGAAGGATACAACTAAAATTTTTAAAGCTCATCATGAATACCACAGCCTAGAAAAGAGAAAAGAAAGGAAAAAAAAATATCATCACTGCCAAACCATCATAATATAAGACCACTCGTGTCATTCTATAAGCCTTATTACCATTAAACACGTCGTATGACACAATAATTGGTTGTTTTGGTCATCGAATAACTCTCCATATACTTTTAGAATATAAGTAGGGATGATCACGCATTAATGTTTGTTATACACGTATTAACATCTTTTATTTATTGGATAATATTTTAAAATATTAAGCTACTTAACATCTACTAAAAGCATCTTTTATATATATATATATATATATATATATATATATATATAAACCAAGTAAATTATTCTTAATCAATTTAAATTTGATAGTTAATCCCATAGAAAAAACAACCTTATCCTTGTATCCTTGTATGCTAAGCAATTGTTTTGCGGGGAAAAGGAAAAAATATATATAATTCATTGTGCTAATAGACAATTAATTGTCTCACATGCCACAGTATATGCCTAATCTTTTTTGATTTTTTAATAATTTTTGAATTTATGTTTTAGGTATCCATATAAAACTCCTTGATATTTAGTTTTACATAAAATATTTTATTGAATTTTTATTTTAATTTTTTTTGTGATAGCATTTCATGGAATATTTTATAGAAAAACTAGTCGACATAAAATATTTTACAATCAATCTTTTAATTTTGCTTATTTATTATAAAATATTTTACATGTAGTATAATTGAGGGTAATTCTATTAAGTTTTGTATAATTACTAGTAAAAATAATCCGATATTTTCTATGTGTGTATTAGAGAGCCATTTACCATACAATGAACATTAATCTAAGTTTAGCTAGTGGCATTACTAGCACCATGAAACGTGGGATGTATGCAGATTCCCACGGACTTAATTTCCTTCGCCAAAAATTGTCAAGGAGAAGAAAAGGAGATGAAATGAAATAAAAAAGAGATGGATACCCATGGAAGCTTTAGAAAATCGTGGCGCCTTTTGCAATAGCAAGAGGCTGAGGTGCAGAGGCAGATTCAGCTTACACCCTTTCGGAAAAGATGATTTTGACCCTTTCTTCTTATACCCATTTCCTATTTTCCTTTTCCTTCTCGTGAGACTTGAAAACAAAAGATGTTTTTTTGGGTTCCGCTTACCTTTTCAACATGGAGGCTTACGGGTTGTGAGTGGGAATAAAGCCCTCCCATTTCACACAGTTTGGAATCATGTGGCTTGAAAAGGCCACAATTCTTGAATGGTCCCATCAACACATGTGTTCCTTCTCTTTCTTTTTTTGTCCTTGTTTTCTTCGAGATTCCCATTTGCATTTATTTTCTATAGTTTAATATCTTGTAAATTAATTACATGTTCAAGTACACTGGATGATCCATGTCAAGAGCAGCATAAAACATATTATACCACCATCAAATCAAAGTAAAGGGCATTGCAAGGTTCATAGATGGTGATTAATTGTACCATTGAGATGTAACTCTTCTTTCCTTTAGTGTGGTGGTTGTATTTTTTTTTTGTTTTAATTTTATTTTTTGTATTTTTACATTGTTTTAACGTGTTCATGTTTTTTAAAATACATATTATTTTAATATATTTTTAAATAAAAATATTTTAAAAAATAATTTTTTTCAGTATTATTTTAATATATTTTTAAATAACAATATTTTAAAAAATAATTTTTTTCAACATTTCCAAAACAGACACGGCTTACTTTTGAAAAACCGATCTAGGGGGCTTCAGTGGCCAATCGAGACGTGCAACACTTCGCATGTGCG
>NW_011500857.1:0-31215 GCF_000495115.2 Populus euphratica | reverse complement strand
AAGTCAAATTTTCCTTTGACTGGAAAGTGTTTTCCATTTATCAACTTTCCTAACAGCAAACAAACACAAAAAAGTTTGGAAAGTGATTTCCCAGGAATCACTTTCTGCAAAACAAACACAAGAAAGTTTGGAAAGTGTTTTCCCGTAAACCACTTTCCAAAAAACAAACACAGCTAAAAAGGAAAACACTTTCCTGAAAATTAAGCAAAAAATTTTTTTGACTAAAAAATATTTTCGTTGACCAAAAAGTGTTTTCCGTTGACCGGAAAGTGTTTTTCGTTGACTGTAAAATGTTTTCTGTTGACCGGAAAATATTTTCTGTTGACCAACTTTTTTAACAATAAACAAATATAGAAAAATTTGGAAAATAGTTTTCCAGAAATTATTTTCCAAGAAACAAACATGGCCGAAAATACAAAGGAAAAGGTAAATGAAAAGGGCACACCTTTAGATATTCCCATCACCATTGTAATATATATACCATGTAGCCATCAGGCTGAGAAAAAGAAATACAGCTGCAAATCACAAACATGGACCCCACCATCCACCCTCTAAAGCCTACTGTATCATGATTGATGATGCAGGTGCAGCACACACTAGTACGAAGCTTCCTCAAATGTACGGCCTCCCAAATATAGTTACTTAACGACTCGACAAGTCATCCAGAGCCTTCGAAAAAAAAAGGAAAAAAAAAGCTCCCTTCTTTTTTTCTCCTTATTCTCTCTTATGTAAGTATCAAAATTGTCCATGAAAAGACAATAAATCACAATCCATCATGTAACAAAAGTGTCAAATAACATAATAATACAATTTCCAACCTCCTAAATAATTATTTATAATCACAGATGTTGATTACGACGATGAGAATGATTTGCAGATGAATTTTGGTATTAACCAAGAATCCTTTACCTCTATCGACTAGCGACGGCGGCCATAGCCGGGACAGAAATCGGCACCATATTGATCGACTCTGATGGTACAATGGGGGATACACGATTTTCTTCACAAAGAAATTGGTTCACAATCATGGTGCTTGGTCCTGCCACAATTTGGTCCCAAAGATTGTCAGCCTCCTTTCCACTTGCTAGGAAAACTGGTGTGGCATCGATTCGGTGCATTTTCCAATTCCATATGCTATGAAGTCGACGGATTTTTTGTAATTGTCGACAAGCTAGAATACAAGTATTCTCTTTGATTTTTTCAATGGCCTCATCAAGAAGCTTTCCACGTGTTTTAGCATCCATAATCGTCTCGTTTCGTAGGAATTGATCTAATTCAGGAACCCCAATTGCCCGCTTGATTCCTTGTGAATAATCATCAAATTTAGTTGGATCAAACACATCTCTCACCTCATCAATCAAGCCTGCTCTTACCATTCGATCAACCCGATCTGATACGAACGAGTGGAGTAGAGGTAGTGACACATCCACCCAGAGAAAGCAACATTCATACCTTAATCGAAACTCAGGATCATCATTTGCTAAAGCCTCCACATACGAATTGGATCCACCGGCAATGATCGGCAGCCGATCCCGTGTGACGATTGATTCGACAACAAGTGATGCGTGGTGCCTGAAGTCGTCGGAAGTGAAATCTGCATTAGGGTCTGCTATGCCAAGTAAATGATGGGGCACGCCTCGACATTCCTCTTCCGTCGCCTTGTTTGTGACTATATCTAGGCCTTTATAAACTTGCATTTTGTCACAATTGACAACCTCGGCTGGGAAACGGGTTGCCAGGTCAATAGCCAGCCTTGATTTGCCTGTGCCAGTCGGTCCAACAACGAACACAACCTTATCTTTTCGACGAAAGAAAGGTTTCATGTTTAGCCCTCCTTGGAAATTCACACGGGGCTGTACTTGTTTGTAGGCAGACAAAGAAAGCCTCATGGTCATTGTTGAATGTGCTGGGACGTTGTCGTTGACCAAATTAAGAAAAAGATTAACTATCTCTCTCCCTCTCTCTCACTATATACATATACATATATATACATATACATATATATATATATATATTACCTGTCAAGATTGTGTTAAAATTAATTAGAAAATTTTAGTAAGCACAAGAAATAGTGATTAAACACACAATTTATCCAACACAATTACCCCACAAATGTTTATTTTCATGGACCACCGTACCTTTATGGATCAAATATGCGACGGTTCGAGGAGGAGAATGACCAGTACTGCCTCTTTTTTTTGCAGGGAAGAGGAGTGGTGAGAGAGAGATGTGAAGAAAAAAGCTGGGAAGAGATTGTTGGTAATGAGTAGGCAGGCTGTGCTGCGCACCACAGAAGCTCTATTCGAGTGTTTATCTACTATATATATTTACACTATGAAAAGGAAGCATGATAAGAGCCACTCTGAAAAGATTTTATGGACTTTTGACAGAGTGCTTATGACAGGAGGTGCCAATCGAAATCTTCTCGGATCAGTTAATTAGCCTGCTGAAGCGTGGGTTCTGCGCAGGTATTTATACAATCATGACTTTGAAGAATGATAAAGGCACATATGGTTTCCAATTTTTTTCATCTTTTTCAGTGTATACTGAGACACGTGTCCGCAAAACCTTGGAGGCGTCATCCCGCAATGTGCCATGGAAAAGAGCGGAACTCATAATTCACTACATGAACTTCGATCAATTATTTTTTATATAAATAATTTCTTTTCATTTTTTTAATATAAAAATCCTTGATTCAGCTATGATTAAGTTTCATTGAATTTTTTTAATTCATATTAAAATCTAATTTAAATTAGATTCAAAATTAAAAAAATTTAAATTTAACCCATTAAACTATATTCTTATTATAAATTAACACCATCCCTTGAAATATAAATTTCTTCTCCTCCATGTAAATGAATCCCTTAACGAATGAGTGTTTACTTAAAATATTGAGGAGCTCAAAAAATAAAATAATAACAAGAGTCCATTGAGGTCAATTTCAAAGGTAGGTCAAACTCACCAAAGGGGTCATGCTGACTTGAACTTTGGCTCAAAATTAAAAATACAAAATAGTCCCAGGACCACAGTTGAGTAAAAAGAAATTATTTCTAAATTCTTAGGTTAGTTATATAGCAAGGCTACCCTCTCTAGCTCCCTGCTACTTGAGTCATCAATATGCAACTATTTCACTAAAAACATCACGGAATCCTTTATATATTGTAGTTTTTTAGGGTGTATAGTCAACTCAAAGTAGAGGGGTGGCTCATAATCAATGAGAGGATTCCTCTTATCTTCCTTTGTTTTTTTAAATAGTATTTGTTTATTTAATCTAGGTTTAAGTTATGGCCCGATCTTAATAAAAAAACATAGCACCTGCATATGGAAACAATATGGGTGGAGAAGTTGTTTTCAACAAATTAAAAGCAGTGGGCAAAAGAATTTCCCTTTTAATGGTTTCGATACCTAGATATATATTTGTATATTTGTTGATATGACAAGCTAACAATAACGTTTTCATTGGTATAATTTATGTTCGACATTATATATATAATTATAAATCTTCGTGCCCTTTAATGCCGGTGGGCAAAGGAGATGAAAATTTATACGTTGTAGGAGGTTTTTAGGTATTTGTTTATGCACCTTCCAGATCGGGTCCATGAATCGATGGCCGCGGCTCAAGAACAATGACAAGTTCTGTAGGCTGTATGATCACACACATCAGCTAATGGGTTCCATTGCATTCTGCACTATTCCTGTGAGGCCATCCAATTGTAGTGATAAGTTATATAAACACAAAAATTAATCATTTGTATTACTTTTTTTTGTTTTCTTTTTCTAATGTGCCTTCAGTATTTGTGGCTCACATTTGTTAATTTGTGGTGATATTTTATAGGCAACTTACCATGACTCAGCATTAAGCCAAAATCAAATTTTATATGCAACCAAAAGTAGAGTTTTGATTTGATAGGTTAATCATTACTTGGTCAAAACTTGAGTGAAACATAGTTTATTTAAAAAAAAAAATTCTCTAAAAGTATATCATTTTAAAAAATTTAATTTTTTAAAATAATATTATTTTAAATTAACTTATTCAATTTATAACTTTAACTTTGAGTTTTATTATTTAATGAGTTGAGTTTTATAACACCATAATATATTAAGAAATACAGTAATTTATGAGAATTTTTTCTTTATTGGATAGTAATGGGACTAAAATCAAATGGATGGAACTTATAGTTATCTTCTTTATTTTGTTGGTACACTATTGTTAAATTAATTTTTTTTTTAAAAAATCTAAATGAGTTGTTCATTTCACTATGCATTACAAGAAAAATAGTGGATTTCAATCATATTTTCTTTTCTTTTTTGTCTTTTGAGAATTTTCTACTTTAGTAACTAATTTTATTTTTTTGCAATTTCATACATGCAAAATGTGTCACATTTTCTTTTCTTTTTTGTCCTTTGAGAATTTTCTACTTCAATAACTAATTTTATTTTTTTGCAATTTCATATATGCCAAATGTGTTGGCTTGGATTTACAGCTGATAATTTATTTCAATTAGCTTGCTATATTGTTTTTGCTTGTTAAAAAAAACTTTTCAACATTAAATTATGCTTGCTTTTGCAAAATAATAGTAAATTTAATTACTAAAAAACTTTAAAATTCAAGGACTGAATTTGAGCATGAAACAAAAATGCAATATTTTTTTTAATTGTTCTTGAGGACCATTTTTTAAAATTTTGGTCCCAAATGTTTTCTCATTTCATATTTTTTATCCCTTTTTTTTCTTAAGTTTGGTCTAAAACTTTATTTTATTTAGGTTTTACTCTATACGTTTGGAACATGAGAAATAAGGTCATTAGAAAAAAAAATAGAGAGAAAGTGATTAGTTAAACACATCTCAATTACACTATATATATATATATATATAGTTTTTTTGTGTTAATGGGTTATATTTGACATAAAGGTTCCATTTAAGAATTTTTTAATTCCTCTTTTGTCAAAGAAGGTAGAATAGGTCTAAGATGTTTCTTTTTTCAATCATGGTGAAATTTTGGATTTTTAAAGGATAAAAAGTTATTTTGAGATTAGATATAATTTAGCTGGGAGATTATAAGAATTGTTTTAGGTGTTTATAAGTGAAATTAAATTTTTTTTAGTCTCTGATTTATAGTAATTTTCTGACCATCTAAGGTAGATGACGTACAATAATAAACAATATATCTTAAAACAATTGCCAATAACATATTGTTCATCCATTTTAAAAAAGAGACAATAGAAGTCCAAGTAAGCCTATGTGCCTGAATTTTTTTATGTAGATGCGACATAAAAGGTCAGGTATGTTGTTTTTTTTTTTTGCCATTATGTTTTTTTTATATTTTTCATTAATTTTATGAAAATAAATAAATTAAAAATATATTGAGATCTTAGTTTATTTAATATCATTCAATTTTCACTTTATCTTCTAATAAGATTATAATATTTTTTATATAATATTAGCAAGTGTTTTTTTTACATCGTCATTCATAATTTTATTTTATTTTTTAATTTTAGTTTTATGTCTTTTATATGCATGTTTTTACTATCATATAATTAAATAAAAATATTCTAAAAAAATAAAATTGTTGAACCCAACAAGATCCATTACTTGAGTTGCTAGTTTTGCTAATAAAAATAGGTTGACTTGAGTCTGTCCAACACATCGTTGCTCAATATTTTTAAAAAATAAAACAATGGCATATGGAAGTCGTAGATTGATTTAAAACATCATTATCTCAATATTTTAAAAAATAAAATGATGGTGTTTTATTTTTATTTTTAAAATCAAATTAGGTTTTAAAAGGGTTGATTGGATTGCGTTTGGGCCTACCAACCCTCACATGGTTTAATAGAAAACCTGGTCCAGATAAGGAGTTGGGTCGAGGACCTCCAAGTTGATCGACCTAGCTAAGCTGGCTTTAATAAAAACATCAAGTAGTTCTCCAAAGCAACGTGTGAATAATGTATTATTTTTATGTTTTTTGATATATTCATATTAAAAATATTATAATATTATTTTTCTTCTAAAAACTTATTTTTATGATTATAATAATATGTTTTCTAAAAAATAAATATTCTAGTAAAAAAACACCAAACAAATTAGACTTGTTAATAAGAGAAACAAGTTTTAATTAGACGAGTACCTTTTTTATCCTTATTTTAAATCATTTAGAAATATTTTGTGTTTGTATAGATTGATTTTGTTTTTTTTATTAAATAAATGACATAGATCAAAAAAAATATATATAATTTTTGTAGAGATAAAAAGATACTAGTAAGAAAGGAGGAATTATACTTGTTGCACATATATAGCATTTTTATGATTATCTTTTTAGATTAAGATTTTAGATGCAGAAAAAATAATGAATTTTTATCTTTTCATGATCTAAATATGATTAAAGTCAATACTTAATATTTTAGTTATTAAAAATTATAAATGATCTTTAGAGTCTAAATAAGGGGACTTGTTATGTATAAAAAAGATATTATTACTCATAGTACATCGTATATAAAATAAATTGTATTGTTTATTTATTTAGTTATTACTAAAATATTATTGTGTCTTTCTAATTATTAATTTTTCTATGGCTAAATTTGTCCACCACAATAGAGTGGATCATGGCTTCATATGTTAAGCTTGATTTTTTTAGAGCTAAAAAATATTTTTGCATTTATTTTTTTTTAATGTCGGGAATATATTTTAAGTAAAAGTTCATAATTATTGGCATTAAAATAAACAAATTATTTTTTTAATATGTTTTGAAATTTATGCTAAGTTTATAAGGTTTTGATAAACTTTTTATTAAACTCATAATGCATAAAAAATATAAAAACTATATTTTTTAATTTTTCAGTATTTTTAAATTATGAAATATGTTTTTTCTTTTTTTCTTTTTTCTTTCATGTATTTTTTATTATGTTTCTTATTAAAAAAGCAAATATGATAGTTTAGAGAAATAGAAGAATTGTTTTTATAAAGAAATTGGTATATATAATACCAAAAAAGAGTCTTACATGTAAATTCACAATTCCATATATTAAATATAAAAGGATAAAAATGATATAAAAGACCTATATTTAATTGCAAAATAACTTAAAAAAATAATTAAAAAATAACTAGAATGTAGTTGGCAAAACATAAAAAATAGATTGAGGCATGTTTGTCAAACATCCTTAGCTAAAAAACACAAACCTAATACATACTTTGAGGGTTTGTTTTCTAAACATATCATAAGGATCCAAAAACATATATTTTTTTCTTAGCAAATTTTTTTCTTGCAAGACACTATAGTAAATCTTAAAAGAGTTCAACCTAATCATATACGTTTGGCTTCCCAAATACAGCCTAAGCACAAAAACACAGCCAACACTAAGAAAAAAAATCAAAAATCAAATGGATGTTTTTAATTGAATGTCTCAAAAACACGATGATCACAATAGATAACCCAAAAACCTAATCAAAGCTACAAACTAGATTGCATTAGATCTTAGGCACAAAAAGACGAAACATGAGTGATTAAAATATAATGATGCATTAAAATGAAAAAAAATATGCTATAAATTTTATGGATCAAACCTGACGGTTTTTAACTTTAACCTATGCATTTAAAAGTATTGAAAATTGATTTACCCAAAATAAGTCTCAAATGGACAAAAAAAAAAGAAGACAGAAAACAATCATGAATGAGTCCAAGTTTTGATCGAAGCACATAAGACATATTAGAATATTAATTGTTAAGGAATTGAGATTGGTAGCCCATAAACATTCAACCCAAACCTAAAATAAACCCAGAAAATGCTCAAAAAGTGCTTAAACCTAGAAACTAACTAAAACCACAAAAGCATAGCCTAAACTCAATAACTTTAACTTAAACATGCTTATTACAACTTACTAGAAGCATCCAAAACTCAAGAAAACAAAGAAAAAAACAATGTAACAAATTATATAACATTCAATGCATAACTTCAAATGAATATTTTTATAGTCTAACATTGTTATATTAGACTAAAACTATTTTCAACTAGACTGAATATGAACATTGCTTGTTGGAGAACCAACAATCTACCTAGAAAAACAAATTAACAGTTATAATTTGGTAACTCTCATCCAATCAATAAATCAAACCAAATGACCAAATTAAACTTTTAAACATCATTGTTGCTATCATAACAATTAACTAACATGCTAAACAAACAATGATAATGGCATTAAATGCACATAATCGATATACACTAAATTTATTCTTTATTATCTCTTCATGAATTACGTTCACCAAAAAATTATCTCTATCAATTATCTCTATATAATAAATAATCTCCATGAAAATTCTACCGATACTTAATTCTCATAAAAATTATCCTTAAGATTGTTTTTCATATTGAATACCAACTCTACAAATGTTAGATGAAAGTTTTTAAGATTAAGTGTTTTTTATCTAGCATTGGGTGTCTTTTAAGGTAAATGTGTGTCTAGATGCTTGGAACTGTGGACTTTAGTTTTGATACTAACTTTTCCAAAACGATAAGAGACACAACTTATTTTTTAAGAATCAAGTTTATTTTTAAAAACTAAATCTGCCTTATAAAAAACAAATACATTGCATTTAGAGCACATAATTAATCATTATAAATAAACTTAAACACACATAATGTAAAATAGATTAAAGGAAAGGTGTGATGCTTAAGCTACATCATCTCATCAAAGGTTCAAGATATACCTTCTTCAATTAATAATATCTTTGGTTTCGAATTTCTAACCCCTTTTAGCTCTAGATTCTTGATATTTCCAACTCTTAATCTTGATTTGTAAGTTTCCTTTTCTTATTACTTCTTATCAACTTTGAACACTACTTTTTCTAGTTTTATTCTTTTAATCAACTCAAGAATTTATCTTTCGATTTTCTCCATGATTTTTCCTTTTCTCTTTAGACTCCTCTGCCTATTATTCCTTAAAAACAACCTCCTTTTATAAACAAAGCTAAACCAGGAGGTTACAAAACTATGGTGGCTTTGCAAAAGATAAGTGATAGTGAAAGATTCTTTCTCTCTCTCTTCTTTAACCTTCCCCTTAAAAATTATGGTGTTTGATCTCCTTTTTGTCACTTTGAGAACTAAATCCTAGCATAAGAAAGCAGACTCAAAGTTAGCTTTTTCACTAATGAATTTCTATTTCATTCAAGGTTGATTGGGTAAGGTATTTTGGTAAATTTATTGTGGATATTAGGATATAAATAAATCATTTATAGACCTGAAATATATAAAGGAGATGTGTATTTGTGTGTGTAATTGGGAATAAACCACACTTGATTTGAAGGTCTAAAACTTCATATTCATTGATTAGAAGATTGGTCTTCGATCAATTAGAAATTGTCAATGTGGGGTAGGCTGAGTAGGGACATATTGTCAAGTTCTTTAAGCCAAATATGATATAAACGTTTGATAAGAATGACCAATATTTGTAAATAATTTTTTGATACCGATTAGAGCCTCTAAGATGGTTAGAGATGTTACATTAGTTTTTTCGAAGATGGAAAGATGGTTCATTGATCAACCTTCTCAACTGAAAAAAAAAAAACAGTGAACGAATGACATGTCACTTTTATTTTTTTTTATTAAAGTTTAAGTGACATGTCATCTATTTAGAACCCTAAAAATCAAGGTTTTAAATTTGGGTTTTAAATTTTCAATATTATCTTTGTTCTTCTAATTCCAACATATACATCTTCAATTAATCCAAAAACTTTTCAATTCTTGCAATTTTATTCTTAGAAACATTGATCGGAAACCTTTTATTCACATGCTTTATATAAATTAGTTCTTGGTTTCTAAATTATGCAATTTGACCTTTATTAATCATTATTTTTTTAATTAGTCTCAATTTAACTCTTGATTTGACCAATTTTAGTCTTTAAATGCACGTGTTTTTTGCACTTTGGTAATTGGTTTTTAATATATTTGATTAAGTCAATTAATCCCATTAGAAGTTTAGTTAAACTAATAAACTTAATTAATTTTTTTAATTTTGATTAATTTGATGTTTAAATTTAATTTGGCTTCAATTAAGTCCTTCTCCATCCTATCTCATTAATAATGTTCAAATCTAACTATCCTTCTAGTATTTTGACTTATTGCAACTAAAAAACTCACATATTTGTGTCCTGAGAATGCTTGCAACTAAAAAACTCACATATTTGTGTCCCGAGAATGCTTTTATGATTTTCAATTTATGATTTTTAGATTTATTTGAATATTTCAAAAAATATATTTTTTTTATATAAAAAAATTTTGAGGGACTCAAAATTAAGTTATGACAATACGGTTTCTAAATTATGCAATTTGACCTTTATTAATCATTATTTTTTTAATTAGTCTCAATTTAACTCTTGATTTGACCAATTTTAGTCTTTAAATGCACGTGTTTTTTGCACTTTGGTAATTGGTTTTTAATATATTTGATTAAGTCAATTAATCCCATTAGAAGTTTAGTTAAACTAATAAACTTAATTAATTTTTTTAATTTTGATTAATTTGATGTTTAAATTTAATTTGGCTTCAATTAAGTCCTTCTCCATCCTATCTCATTAATAATGTTCAAATCTAACTATCCTTCTAGTATTTTGACTTATTGCAACTAAAAAACTCACATATTTGTGTCCTGAGAATGCTTTTATGATTTTTAGATTTATTTGAATATTTCAAAAAATATATTTTTTTTATATAAAAAAATTTTGAGGGACTCAAAATTAAGTTATGACAATACTAGTAAATTATTTTATTTCAATGAAATTTAAAACTCTTTTTCATATATAATTTTTTTATATAAATAAATAAATACATTTTGAAGTTTTCTATGACACAAGATCACATATCTTAATAAGCACGTATCTTTTAGGTTTCCAACATGGTTTTTAGTTGGGGTTAACAATTTTCATTGTAATAGTTATTGGCTCATGTAATTCTCATTTAATTTTATTATATATATATATACACACACATAATAAATTTTGAATTCACAATTAAGAACTTTTTACTATCAAAAAAATACATAAACAATATTTATACATTTTTATTAAATATTAAAAAAATTATTAATTTAAATTGCGAGAAAGCACGAGTCATGTTACTATTAATGAATTAGATTATTGTTATACTTTACATTGCCCAATGCCATCCTTCTTCTGTGAAAGAATACTCGTTCGGGAACAATATGCTTTTAACTAATGCTATTTTACTGGTTTTCCATGAATAGCAACATAAAAATCATAGGCGACCTAAAATAAATAAATAAAGAAGTGTAGATAAAGTTTAAAATTAAGGGCGGTGGGTAGGAATCTTGGAATCTAAAGTAAAAATGAATGCTAAACATTTGAGAATTCTTGCAAGTATTCCTTTCTTTACATTTACTATTTCCAACTTTCCCTATCATCATTTTTTTCTTCTGTGATATTTATATGGCTTTCGAAGCTGTTCACTGATGGGTTGATTTATGTTATTTTCATTATTTATTTCAATGGCCAAGAGCACATCAAAGATCATTGGCATGGGGCCAAACAGTTTTCTCCCTGTAAAAAGACAGAGGAAAAGGATTTAAATATATTAAGTTATATCTTCGTTAAAAATAAATGATTTTAAAGGATCAAAATAATTTTTTTTTTAGAAAAAGGACCAAATTGGTTAAGTTTAGAGAAAGAACAATAACTTTCCGTCCATGTATGTTCTAACTTGCTAGGAAAAAAACATTCTTTTTTTATTGAAAAAAGAATAAAAAAGAACGATTGTTTTTTAGGGTTAAGTGTGTGTATCATGACAAGATTGGTCGGAAATCATAAAAACTATAATGTTATTTAAGGTTTTACGGTTGCGTTGGATAAGGGATGAATGCTGGATTGAGAGTAAATATTTTATAAATAAAAAAAATCTATCTAATCAAATGAATACTTTATTTTTGAAAAAAATGTATAGGAGAAACAAAAAAGAAAACAAAATGATATATAACAAAGTTATTAAACTTGCCATCACCTGTAATATGATATAATATTTGAATTACGGGTTGGTGAATTGATTTAAATAAATTTATTTCAATTTAAAAATAAAAAATAAAAATGTTGTTATTTTTATTTTAAAAAATCAAATAAAATTTGAACCAGTATAATTGAATCACAGATAACTTGCCGAGTCAATTGATTTAAACCAAATTTATTATGGGTTGATTTTTTACGAAATTTAATTAAAATTAGAGCAAAATCAATCCCAGATTTTATAATTAAGGTATATAATGTATATAAACGAAAACCACGAAAGAATTACCTCTTGCCGACATGCAGAGTTAGTAAAAGTACTCATTTTATTTAACATTATCGTTATTAATTGACGGGAAAAGACGTTATTTGACCTTCCATCCTCCTTTTCGTGCATTAAAATTATAAAACCACAGTCAACGTGATTTTGGCACTTCATTGCGCATCTTATAGCTATGATTAAGAACGCATAGATAATCTATTTTTTTCCCTCTCCTTCTTTATGATCATTGTGTAGCATTATTTTCTTTTCCTTTTCCATTCGATCATGCCGTGCCATTTTCTGCCTTCTATTCATGTTGATCGATGGTGGGAATTCGAATGATAGTACTTGATATTAATTATTTGAAAGTGGGTTATCACATATAGATATCAAAGTCTTGTCCTGTCAAGCAAAATCCGAGTATTTGTAGGATCAAAATCAAACCTCGCACTACTGAAAATCTTTTTTCTTCAAATCAAGCGGGGCATGATATGGATCGGTCCATGTAATCATTAGTCAGCGAGTATTTAAAATTATCTGAGGCTGCCAACTTGGCAAATGAACTATATATAATGTTCAACATTGAACAAGATGCTATATTTAAATGTCAAAAGCTTTGGTTTCTTCCGCCCATCGATGTAAATGAAGTCATGATCGTACCAACAGAGCATTCTTTCTTCTGACTTGGATGGCTTAAGCGTGCGTTAGGGCCCAAAAAGTCACTTCGAATATCAAATATGAAAGGAAGTATAGCACTTAGATTCAATGATAGATTTATAAAGGATACCCACAATCATATTTTTCTTCTCATTTCATTTGATTTATCCTTAGCTTACGATCATTCACACCATAACCCATTATTTCTAAAAACATCATTGGACGCGTGAACTATAGATTCCTAGTTGTTAGCATTAGTATGCATTTCAAAATGTTTTAAAAACATGTTTGAATTGTACGGCCGTATTTGACTATTGTTTGAATTTATTAGTAAAAATCCATTTCAAAATTATATATAAAAGGGATTTATTTTATTTTTATTTCTTTGATCAAGCATGTAATTGTTGTTTCTGGGATTGTTTATTTATTTATTTTTCTAAAATAATAACAAAAAGCTACCCGGGATATCACAATGTTTAAAAACATATAAGAAAATATTAATTTGATCCCAAACATGCTTTTATAAAAACAAATGCATCATGTTAGTTATCTATCATATACACAATAATTTGTTTGAAAATCTATCCATTAAATTACATTCCATCATGTCAATGCATGTGTGTAACACAAATAATTAGCCATGTATGAACAAATTTCACCACACAGAAAAAGAAAAGATAGTGTAGCCTTTCACATCAACCTCAAAGCATATGCCATATCAGTTTTCTCTTCTATTTTTTCTCGTGGATTTTACCTTCTGAGGAATCGCTTTCCTTTCGACATTGACAAAAGAAACTAGGAAACAATTAATCATGAGCAAGTCAATAATGGGGTTAATTATGATCTACTTTTTATGTATAGAATCCAAATAACTAGATTAGAATAATCTTGGCTGAAGGACTTCGTGCGAAACCTTATATGCACCGAGACCCCAAAGAGGTCTTTTCATAACTCAATTGTTTGATATCTATCTTTTAATTTATTCGAGGGTCGTTTCTTCTTTTGAGCCCACCTTCTTTTGATTCCTTTTGACCCCACTCGTTGTTCAATGCATTCATCAAAAAATTCCAATTTGCGCCGACTGCTATTGTATATACGTGTATACTAGAAGCTCACTGAAAACAAAAAAAATTGGCTCTGGTTGTAGTTCTTTTCTACTTTTTCAGGACTGCCTAATTTGTTGAATTTATTGATTGAATTTGGATCGATTTGAATACCGAGTCAAAACAAAATTGTTTAAATTTTGTTTTTTTTATTCAAACCCAAATTTGATGTTCGAAAGAAGCTTTGAAGTGGATAATTCTCAACGTTTTTGTGTTCTTGCATGGTTATGTCCTATTCATTGGCTGTTTTTAGGAGCTGATCATATGGCAAGCATATGCAAGGCCCGGCCTCACCAGTGGGAGAACAAAACTTCTTGTTTTCTCGAGCGCCCACCATTGCTAAAGCCAAACATTGGAACCTTGAAACTCGTTACTTTTCTTCTGGGTAATTTGTCTGTATTGTCTCAATCAAGCAAACGGAGAGAAGGGAGAAACAAGTTCAATGCAAATCCATGACTAAGGACAAGTTTACTCAAAGTCCAATTTTCAGGCTTGAAAGGGGTCCCTTTTTTTTTCTTTTTTTCTTTTTTTCTATGCATGATTAAAAAGCATATTAACATACATAATTCATATTTATAATAAAATGATATATTTTTTAATTTATTTTTTTTAAATATTTCAACTTAAAAAAAAAGATAATATCTTTTTAATATAAAATAAAAAAATTTAAAATAATTTTTTAAACTTTATTATTTACTATATATATATATATTCACATAAATTATTTTTAAATTTTTATATAATATATTAAAAAAATTTAAAAATTAATTTTTTTAAGTTAATCTTATTCAACTTGATTGACTGAAAACCCACACTTGACTAAATCAATCTCACAGCGATGTTATTACAGAAATCGAGTAAGTAATCTTTGGCTGCACCCACAAAATAATGCACTCAATGGCAATGATTATTAACAGAACGAACCCTGGTTACTAATCCTTACTATTGCTCATTAATTATAATTATAGTGATTTTCCCTTAGAAGTTTTGGTAGGCTTCAGTGTTATGGTCGAGCATTTAACCTGCTACTAACATTTTTACCTGCAAATTTAAATATGATCCTTTCACGATCAAATAAATTTTGTGCTGATGCTTTCTGGCTATATATATATATATATATATATATATGCATGTGCGATGTAACAGGGCTTCAGAATTCCATTTTTACTTAATTGTCAGGTAAAAAGGGTTTTTTTAAGTACAAACTTGTTGACTTATGAAAATAGAATTATAAGTATTATTATCTTTATATGGTGTTTATTTGATAATGAACAAAATAAAATAAAATATTAAAAAATATTTTATTTTTATTATGTATTATTGTTAAATTTATATATAAAAAATTAGATATTATTTTTTTAATTTAATATATATTAAGTATCGATCTAGGACCTAAATCAACACAAATTTAAAAAGAATTAACATGATATAATCCATTTAAAAAAATAAAAACTTGTTGACATTTTCAGAAGAAATTTTTCTAGTCAAAATAACATCATAACTTTGATTTTACCTCGAGTTTAATTTTAAAACTATAACAAGAATATCTTAGGAGGTGATATTTAGAAGAGACAAAATAGTATTAAAACTTTTTGAATATAGTAAATATGTTTTTTTTTGCTTATATGCATTCTAATAATATAAAATCATTTAAAAGAAATAATAGTATTTTAATATATTTAATATACAATAATTTAAATAATTTGATATAACCTAATTAACTTTACGGATTTATAAATAATTTAGAAAATTCTTTAATTTGATATAACCTAATTAACTTTACGGGTTTATAAATAATTTAGAAAATTCTCAATTAATTCAATATTAAAAGATAAAAATTAAAAAACATTAATTTAAATAAATGATTTAATTTAGGTGAACTTGTCAAACTCATGATACAGATTAAAAAATCAAAATAATTTTATAAAAAATAAAAAATATAAATTAAAGAAACTAATAAAAAAATATTATTGCAATAAATAATACTTTGATATTTATACAAGATACATAGAAATGATATTTTTGTAAGAAAAATAGTAAAATAACATTTTGTTTAACACTTTCCTTTTAACATGTAAAATAAATATTTAAAAATCAATAACAATAATAACAACAACAACTATTATTATTATTATTATTAGCTTTTCATTTATCATCTTTCTCGAGATGCTAACTATTTTTATAATTACATGTTTTAATTATAAAATTTAAAATTAAAAGTTTTTTTAAGATATTTTAATAATATAAAATAATTAATATTATTTTAGAGGCAATCTTTAAAATTAACTTAATAATATATTTATTTGTATATCTCTATCGTTATTTCTTTAATCATTATAATTATCATTGAAAAATGCTACACAAATCTCACTGCTTCATTTGCGTAGAATAACGAAGTTGATTGTATTTGATCATCTTAAAATGACTAAGCTAAATATAACTGAAGAGTAAAAGAAAATAAAAAGTCGTGGTACAATGTTTTCGGGACTAATTCAATTTACGCGATTATAGAAAACAAATAAGTGAGAAAAACCTATCCAGTTCTTGCCTAAGAGATTCTATCAATCAAGATTCTATCAATCAACTGTAATATTTTTTCAATTTTCTCTTTTAAGTTAGGTGGGCTTCAAAATTCAACTTTTAAAAGATCTTAAATAATGTGGGTTTCCGTACCATATAAATAACCTTAATAAAAATAAAAAACTTGTTATTCACTTTAGTTTAAAGTGGACTATTTTAATAGCCAAATCAATATCAAATAACTTTACACTGTTAGTCTTATGTAACTTAGTTAAATGGTACCCATATAGCATGGGTTGCAATCCAATTTAAAAACCCAAATTAGATCTAGTTGGGGCAGTTGTCTAGTCACTAGTTAGTTATTTAGAAACCTAAAATTATTTAGAATTATTTTTATTTTTTGTTTTTGATTTTAATTTTAATTTTTGAATTTTTTGATTTAAGCTTTTTAAAAATTAAGAATTTATTTAGTTGGATGATTTTTTAATTTTATTTAATAAAAATACACTAAATCTTTATCTATTAAATGAGAATAATGATAAGTTGTCGGTTAAAGGATACAGTCCTACTCAATTTATTTTCAATCATGCTAATATAAACTCAAAACGCTTTGAATGTAATTTTTACTCAATTCTAATCACTAAATTGTAATGTAACGGAGACTTGAACTCAAATTACTAAAATATAATGTAATGTAATGGAGACTCAAACTCAATATAAACTTGGACGGTTTCTAGAAATATAGTAAATATTGTTTAAAGTATTTTCTCTTAAAATCATGTGTTTATATAACATTAACATATTAAAATAATAAAAAATAATTTATTTTAAAAATACTTGAAAAATTATTAATTTGAAGCTTCTAATTTTTTTTTTTAAAAGTGTGGTCCCACCAAACTCTTAAATAATGCTTTATTCCTGATCTAATTCTAAAATATTCTTGAATATTTTAGATTTAAACCCACTTAATCTCGAGTGCCACCAAATAGATATAACAATGTAATCCAAATATGATGGATAATAATCCAATCTGAATTGATGATTATTTTTTGAATAATTAATTTGCTTGAAGGATGATAAATACAGTATAAAATTGCCAAACACAACCTAATATCTATCCAAATCTAACCTAAAATATATATTTATATTTGTAGAATATTTATAATATTTATAATTTAATATGTGTGTGTCTACTCTTCGAATATATATTACTTATTTTATTTTTTATTAAACAATAAATAATAGTAAAATAATAAATAATTATATACATGCTCAAAACTTGATAGGTAATTTAAAAATATCTAAATTTCTTATCCGATAAGTAATTAATAGATTATAGATATTAAAAATTTCAATATGTAAATAACCATAACTATACCAAATAAAAAACCCTATCCTTATCATGACATAACCTAATTACCTCATATTCAATCCTACTTAATTACTATTTAGTTAAAAAATCAAATTGAAAAATACTTTTATTTTTAAAAGTTTTGAAAACTTGTTATAGGTTCTTACTAGATAATTGGTTCACACTTTATTGTAGGCGGAGTTGATTTTTTTACGGTGTAAAAAAACAATGCTCAAGTGCTGTCAGTGTATTTTAAAGAACAAAAAAAATCCACAACTCAACATCATAAAAGGATAATTAAAAAAAAAAAATTCTCAATTCTCAATAATCAAAATGTAAAAGGATGAAATTAAAAAAAATTAATGAAAAAAAGTCTTCAAAAACAAAACACTAGCAAAACCGGGTGAGGTCACTAAAACTCGTGAGTAAGATTGTGCGAACAAGATAATCTAATAGAAAACAAACAATAAAAAAAGACAGTTTATTTCTAAAAAGAATTGAATTTTGAAACACAAAATAAGAAAGAATAAAAAAACAACCTAAAAATACTTAGGCCACCTAAAAAAACCTCTTATACTAGATCATGAGATTGAGATAACTTGATTGAAAAGAAAACAAAAAAAAAAATAACAAATTTTATTTTTTAAAATGAACAACTTTGAATGATGTAACCGGGAAAGAAAACAATATCAACTCATGTTAACTTTTCAAATCCGTGACCCTAGTTAGTAACTAAACAAGAAGCATTGTATCTAGAAAGCTACCATCTTAAAACTTAGCTCGACTCAACATATTAAACTATGACCCAGGTGATTCATGACTTAAACTAGGCTAGATTTCAAAAGAAATTGAAGGAAAATTGATCCAATGTAAAGGGGTTAAAAACCAAAGTTGACCTATATCTCGATAAGCCCAAGACAAATCTAGTTAAAATAAAGTAATTTATTAATTTTTTTTTATTTTTCAAAATGGTATCATTTTTACTTTTTTTTTATAAAATAGAAATATTTTGTTTACTTGGGTTAGTCCACTCGACTCATGACTTAATACTTATCTTGAATTGACTCTCGGGTAAGGCATAAAAACAATGGAAAAAAACTAGGGAGATCAAATGTCAAATGTGAAAAAAAAAATTGAAGATAAAAAATAGCAATTAAGAGCGTAAGGACCTTATTCAGAAAAAAAAAAAGGATTGTTATAACCCAATTTTAGATTTCCCCCTAAATTACCATTTTTATTTTAAAATGAAAACCAAAAAATGAAAAAAAAATCTGGCAATTTGTTAAGAGTAGGCTGAGAAAGATTTCAAATACATGGAGGAACCAAGCTGCTATTTTGGACAAAATTAAGAATCTAATTATTCCCAAGTTTTAAAAAAAATGTAAATACAAAGTCAAATTGAATCATTATTGGATGAATTTATAAAAAAAATAAGTTCAAGAATTAATTTACATCAAATTAAAAGATTTATTTAAGTGCAAGGACTTAATTAGACTTTTAAGATGTCAAATTAATTTGGTTAGGGTTTTAATTAGTCAAGAACTAAATCTATAAGGTTAATTTGAGTTTGATTGAGAAGATTAAGATTTTAGAGGACTATACTTTCTGTTTTTAAGTTTAATTGGTTGAAATTAAATACATAATCACAAGAAAATCAAAATTTGACGGTTAATCAAAAGTTAATTTGAAGAAAGTCAAGATTAGGGATTTTTATGCAAAAACCATGCGAATTCAGTTTTCAAATTTGATTGAAAACAGAGGTGAAATTGAAAAAAATTGAAAGGTGAATGGTTATTTAAAAATCAATTTGCATAAATTCAAACCCAAGGACTAAGATGAAAAAGACATTGAAGTTAAAGGATATTTTTAAAACTTGGCAATAATGAAATTGAATTGATTCTTAAATCAAAGTTTAATTAAGGATATGATTGAATAAATAAAACAATTAAGGATTAAAATTAAGAAAGGAGTTTTAAAACCTAATTTGAATCTAAAGTGCTAAAATGATATCGTTTTATTTAAATGAAACAACATGTTTTATATAAAATGATTTCATTTTGATAATTAATTAATAAAAGAAAAAGATGAATAAAGAAACAACATTGTTTTTATGTTATTGTGCATCATCTTTTTCCTTTACACTAGTTTTGCATAAAAAAAAGATGGCATTTTCATCTCTTTTTACTATTTTTAGTCCCTCTCTCTCCTCCATATTCCCCATACCACAATACTAAACACGCCTCTTCATCTCTAAATTATTTTTCAAAGTGACCCTAAATACATTGTTAAACTGACTTTTTT
This sequence comes from Populus euphratica, assembly GCF_000495115.2. Taxonomy (NCBI): domain Eukaryota; kingdom Viridiplantae; phylum Streptophyta; class Magnoliopsida; order Malpighiales; family Salicaceae; genus Populus; species Populus euphratica. The sequence continues at coordinate 11,021 of NW_011500857.1, read as the reverse complement.
TTTGTTAGACATGAGTAGGGTGGTCTAGCATGTCTCTCACCTGCTATAAATACCAACCTCATGACAACCAGAAGAGGGAGAGCATCAGAACCCGACCCCCTTACACCAATTTTTTTTCTTCAAAAAATTGAGAAAAAATGAAACCATTATTGTTCTTATACAAAACTTCTCTTCCTTTTAACAAAAGAATTAACACAAAACCAAACCTTAGCTCAATATCAAGCCACTATCCCTTAGTTTTCAATGTGAAAGAATAAAAAACAAAAGATAAATAAACCTTACCCTACCAGTGTAATCAACCCTATTATTTCGTTTCTTCCTTTCCTAATAGTTCTAGAAACATTTCCTTTTTGTTTGTCAACCAATATAAATAGCAATATTGTGGGCGTCAACTTGTGCAATCTTTCTACTCCACTAGAATATTATCCAGCAGCCAATAACTCTCTTTTCTCTAAACAACGCTACCAAAATTTGCCATTTCCAAGAACCTCCACCATGAGACTAATAGTAGGACCACCAGCCTAGTAACATCACCTCTTGGTCGAGTAACCCTCTTTCTTCTTCCTTTTTTTTCATTGGCTTCTTTTCTTTTTCCTTTATAGGTTAGGCAAGTGACCAAGTTATGTGGGTTGAATCCTCAACCTAGCCTATATGGCTAGGCTAGGTCCACCAATCCTTATAAAAAAATGATTGGGCCTTCATTTAGCCTAATTAATTGGGTTAAGCTTGGGCTTGAAGTCAACCTAGCCCCTAGGTTAAGGGTGTGTTTGGAAAACATACCCTTATATCTTTTTTTTTTTTTAAGTTTTAAACATGGCTTTATTTCAATATCTAGTTAAACAACCCCTTTAAAAAAAATCAATGACTATTTTTAAATTTATTTATAGGCACAACCAAATTATGAAGTTTTTGTGTATATTTTATATAAAAAAAACATCTTCATCATACTTTGAAGAATACAAAAAAAAATTATATAATAGGAATCACAACAAGTTTGCAACTATCCATTATAATTTAGCCAAATTTTCAAATAAAAACCTTTCTTTCTCTTGACCTTTAGAATTGTTAGGTTTTAACATGATAAGATAAGAATCTCTTTATCTAGAAGGACTTTTCTCGAACCTTAGATAGACTAACAAATAGAAACATGACTTAGAAAAAACCACAAAGCAGCTTACCATAAGTAGGATTCATTGGGGGTATATGTTTTTTCCTCACACAAAAGTTGTAGGCTTATATATTATCTTTCCATCCATATAAAGTAGACCTAAATCTAAGATATACAGCTCCAGATATGACCCAATTACCGAACAGTGTTCTGGTTTGGATTGCATCGACATCTTTTTTTTTTAAAATCTTCCATGAAAAGCTCCATAGCTATGTTTTGATTTATTGAGCACCGAAAGAAGGTTTACTAATATCTTGTTTAAGAGGTATTAAGCAGATATATAAATTTAATGAGAGTTTGTTTATCTGGATAGATTAATAGAAGTTAAATGATGAATGCCTTGCTTTGTGGTATTTGCAAATTATTTTTCTATTTTAATGCTTTGATTACTAGGGACTAGTAATAAGCTGGTTGGGGGGTGTGATTAGTACTTAAAAGTGCATTCTCATTAAGGATTTATGTCATCATATTGCACCTAAAGTATCATTAAATTCCCTAACAAAAGCATGTTTTATATTAGCAAGTCTAAAAATATAATATACCTTTAATTCATGGTAAATGTTCATCCTAAATGCAGGTCTATCACATAAATAAAAGGATTGATTGATGAGTTTAAGGATTGAAATTGAAAGGATAAAAAGAAGGCCAAACTTAGCAAAGTGTTGCTGGTGCATTCCAAACTCGAACACCGTTCAGTAATTTGATCATATCTGGAGCTGTAGATATCAGATTTAGGTCCATTTTATATCGATGGAAAGGTAAGACATAGACCTACAACTTTCATATGAAGTCAAAGACTCAGTTCTGCCGTTTTCAAGCCCAAATCTTAGCAACAACGAAGACGTCGGAAGCTGTCCTGCAGCTCAAGCACTATTCGGTTTTTGGCTCATATCTTGAGTTCTAGAAGTCCAAATGAGCTCTGGTTTTTTTTTATGGAAAGCTGAGACAATTGCCCACAGATTCCACAATTCAGTTGGCTATAATTCTGATGTGAGCAATGACGTTTTGGCCAGCCAACAATATCAAAAATCAGCCCACAATATCAAAAAACCAGCAGCCATTAATGTCAAAAACCAGCCACCAAATCAATGGATGCCCACCAATTCTTCAATCAATCAATAGTTCTGAAACTTAGCCTATAAAAGGAGGCATTGTCCATGTATTTAGTCATATTAATTTTCAGATCAAAGTTATCTTCTTGCTTTCTCTCTACATCTTTGTAATGTTCAAGTTTTCTTTTATGCTATAGTAATCTCTTGTTTATGCTCTTTCATTTCCTTTCCTATACTTAGTTAGCTTATATTATGTTTATGTTCTTATATTGTTTATTTGTGTTTTTCTCCTTCTTAATGTTTAGCTAAGTTAATTATGTCAAGGTGAAAAGGTTTCTCTAATGGTGTTAGAATAGGTATAATATAAACTCAACATGAGCTTTAAATGTTTATATCCAAGAAAGATTGTTATTAACATGTTTTATCTTTTTATCTTACTAATTCTTAATACCTTGCTTATTAAATGTTTAATTTAGATTTGTGTTGTATAATATTTGGTACATCAAATGCTTGATCTTTCATAGTTTTCGGCCGAAATCGTTATTATGATAGAAACTTGATTTGTTGTTAACATAAACTAGCAACATGAATGCTTGATGATATTTATAAGTATGGTATTACTTATATAAGATAATTAATATGATCATGTTAGTAATTTATAATGAGCTAATAACGAGAAATCATTCGATTGAAACCTCCTTTGTGTGTGGTTTCTAGTTGAGTAATAAAACGAGTTTATATTATATTTATTTGAAATACCATTAGTGAATCCTATAACCTTGACATATGTTTTGTTATTGTTTAATCCTTACATCAATATCACATCCCAAAACTTTCTTCAACTTCTTTTCTGTTATTATTCTTTTCAAATCTTTTTCTTTATTTATAATTTATATAATTCACCTCCTTGTGGTTCGACCTCGGTCTTGCCAGATTATTTTACTTTGACACTCCTGCACTTGGGATAAGACATCAACTCTTTGATCGTGTCAAGTTTTTGGCGCCGTTGCCGGGGAGGTAAGTTATTGTATAAATTAAATATTTTATTTTATTTTATTTTCACTTTTATTTGTTTTTCTAATTGTTGTTTCTTTTTCTTTTTCTTTTTCTTTTTTCTTTTCTTTTTTTTTTTTCTTTTTTTTTTTCTTTTCTTTTGTATTTGCATAAGAGTTTGGACACGTACATTGAGTGGTAGACTTTTTAGAAAATCATCATTTTCTTTAGAAAACATGGTCGAAGAAGATAACCAATCAATTCATAATGAGAATAATGAGAATAATCGTGTTAAAACACTTAGAGATTATATGAATCCAACAAGAACAAGTGCACCATCATGTATTGTTTTTCCTCCTGATGCATCTCATTTTAATTTTAAGCCAGGTATTATTCAACTTTTACCCACTTTTCATGGCTTAGAATTAGAAAATCCATACTTGCACTTAAGAGAATTTGAAGAAGTTTGTAACACTTATAATGACTTAAATTGTAGCATGAACACCATCAGATTAAAGCTTTTTCCTTTTTCGTTAAAAGATAAAGCTAAAACATGGCTACAAAATATTAGGTCAGGATCCATTCATGCTTGGGATGAAATGCAACAACAGTTTTTAAAGAAATTTTTCCCTTCTCATAGAACAAACTCTTTCAAAAGACAAATCACCACTTTTGCTCAAAAAACCAGGAGAAACATTTTACAAATGTTGGGATAGATATAAAGACTTGCTTAATACCTTTCCTCATCATGGTTTTGAAACGTGGAGATTGGTTTTACAATTTTATGAAGGGTTAACACCTAAAGATAGGCAAATGGTGGAATTGATGTGCAATGGAACTTTTGAAAATAAAGATCCTGATGAAGCAATGGAGTACCTAGACTTGCTAGCTGAAAATGCTCAAAATTAGGACACCACAGGTACTTGTGAGGCACCAGGTAAAACTCAACCTCATACATCTAATGGAGGCATATATAGCCTTAGGGAAGATCATGACCTCCAAGCCAAATTTGCATATTTAGCTAGAAAAGTTGAGGCACTAGAATTAAAAAAGAATGGTCAATTAAAATCTGTTCAAGAAATTGTGTGTCAAATTTGTGAAACCAATGAACACTCAACCAATGATTGTCCCACACTGACTTCTTTTAAGGAATGTCTCCATGAACAAGCCAATGCTTTAAATAGTTTCCAAAGACCAAGTCATAACCCGTACTCATAAATATACAACCCTAGTTGGAGAAATCACCCAAATTTCAGTTGGAAGAGTGGTAACAATAATGCACAAATTTCACAGCCACCATTTCAAACACAACATAATTTTCAAAATTCTCATGGATATGCACCTCCTTATATTCCCTCTCATAGAAGAAATCTTGAGGAAACATTACATACATTCATTGAAAAGCAAGAGACAATCAACTCTCAAAATGCTCAAACCATGACTGATTTGAAAGATACTCTTGCAAAGTTCACATCTGCTCTTAGTTTTCAGGAGAAAGGTAAGTTTCCATCTCAACTCCAGCAAAATCCCAAAGGGCAATGAGAAAGGTAAGTTTCCATCTCAACCCCAGCAAAATCCCAAAGGGCAATACAATTCAAGTACAAGCAGTTCTGGAAGCCAACATCTGGATCAAGTCAAATCAGTCACTACTCTCCGCAGTGGTAAGGTTATTAAAAAACCTATTCTTGAACCTTGTGAGAAAGAAGATGAGTTAGTCTCCAAGGGTAAGGAAATGGTTGAACCTGATCATTGCAAGGAAGAGACTAATTCCCCACCAGCACTTCCATTTCCTCATGCCATGACCAAACAAAGGAAAGTCAATCACAATTCTGAAATCTTTGAAACTTTCAAACAGGTAAGGATTAATATACCTTTGCTAGATGCTATTAAACAGGTACCATCTTATGCTAAATTTTTGAAAGATCTATGCACTGTAAAGAGAAAATTGAATGTGAAAAAGAAAGCCTTCTTAGCCGAACAAGTAAGTGCCATTCTTCAGAACAATAATGCTTTGAAATATAAAGACCCTAGTTGTCCTACAATTTCTTGCTTTATTGGAGAACATAAAATTGATAGAGCTTTACTTGATCTTGGAGCTAGTGTGAATTTACTTCCATATTTGGTTTTTCAAAGTCTCAATCTAGGTGAGTTAAAACCTACTTCTGTAACTCTTTTACTTGCTGATAGATCTATAAAAATGCCTAGAGGAATAGTTGAAGATGTGTTAGTACAAGTTGATAAATTCATCTTTCTTATGGATTTTATTATCTTGGATACACAACCTGTTGAAGCATGCAATTCAATTCCTGTTATTTTAGGACGTCCATTTCTTGCAACTTCTAATGCATTGATTAATTGTAGGAATGGAGTGATGAAGTTATCTTTTGGAAACATGACATTAAAAATGAATGTTTTTAACATTTGCAAGCAATTTGAAGATGATAATGATTTACAGGAAGTAGATTTTATTGAAAAACTAATTTACGATCAATTTTTTTAACATTTGCAAGCAACCTGGAGATGATAATGATTTACAGGAAGTAGATTTTATTGAAAAAATAATTTACGATCAATTTGAAAATTCTTCCAATGAAATTGAGTTTAATGAATCTGAAGATTTGCAAATGGTTTGTTTTCAGGAAGAATCAAAGGCAAATATTTGGAGACCAAAAATTGAGGAATTGCTACCACGATCAATTGGATCCATACCTTCAAGTGTTCAACCACCAAAACCCGATTTGAAGCCATTGCCATGTAATCTCAAATACTTATTTTTGAGAGAAAATGAAACTTTTCCGGTAATAATTTCTTCTAAACTCATTTTTGGGAGAAAATGAAACTTTTCCGGTAATAATTTCTTCCAAACTTAATGTTCATCAAGAAGGTAAGTTATTACAAACTCTGAAAATGCACAAAAATGCATTAGGATGGACCATAGCTGACATAAAAGGAATTAGTCCTTTGATTTGCACACACAAGATTTATTTGGAGGAAAATGCTAAACCCTCTAGAGAAATGCAACGAAGGCTTAATCCTAATATGAAAGAAGTAGTGAGGAATGAAGTCATTAAACTTCTAGATAATGGAATCATTTATCCTATTTCTGATAGCAAATGGGTAAGTCCTACCCAAGTTGTACCTAAAAATTCTGGAGTTACTGTGATAACAAATGAGAAAAATGAGTTAATTCCAACGAGGACTATTACTGGTTGGCGCATGTGCATTGACTATAGGAAACTTAATTCAATGACTAGAAAAGATCACTTTCCTTTACCTTTCATGGATCAAATTCTAGAAAGAGTTGCTGGTCATGAAATTTATTGTTTTCTAGATGGTTATTCAGGTTACAACCAAATTGAAATTGCATTTGAAGATCAAGAGAAAACTACTTTCACATGTCCATTTGGTACATTTGCATACCGAAGGATGCCTTTTGGATTATGTAATGCACCAGCCACGTTTCAAAGATGCATGCTTAGCATATTCAGTGATATGGTTGAACATTTTCTTGAGATTTGTATGGATGATTATTTTGTTTTTGGTGATTCATTTGATAATTATTTAACTAATTTGGAAAAGGTTTTGAACAGGTGTGAAGAGAAGAATCTTGTGTTGAATTGAGAAAAATATCATTTTATGGTAACAAATGGCATTGTACTTGGTCACATTGTTTCATCAATAGGAATTGAGATTGATACATCTAAAATTTAGTTAATTGCTAACTTGCCAACACCAAAATCTGTTAAAAATGTTAGATTAGTTTCAGGACATGCTAGTTTTTATAGAAGGTTTATCAAAGATTTTAGTATAATATCTAAGCCATTGTGTAACCTTCTAACAAAGGATAATGTTTTTGAATGGACTGAATATTGTGAAGAAGCCTTTATTAAACTTAAAAACCTGCTTACATCTGCTCCTGTCATTCAACCTCCTGATTGGTCATTACCTTTTGAAATAATGTGTGATGCTAGTGATTATGTCGTGGGTGCTGTTTTAGGACAAAGAAAAGATAAGAAACCCTATGTGATTTACTAGGCAAGTAAAACTTTAAATAGTGCTTTACTATGCAAGTAAAACTTTAAATAGTGCTCAAATAAATTACACAACCACTGAAAAAGAATTACTTGCTGTAGTATTTGCGTGTGAAAAATTCAGATCTTATCTTGTTGGCTCACCTGTTATTGTTTTTAGCGATCATGCAGCGTTGAAATATCTTCTTTCCAAGAAGGATTCTAAAGCTAGATTGGTGCGGTGGATTTTGTTACTTCAAGAATTCGATATCATAATCAAGGATAAGAAAGGCACCAAAATTGTTGTCGCGGATCATTTGTCAAGATTGACAACTGATTCGAAATCTGACATCACACCAATCGATGACTACTTTCTTGATGAATCTTTACTTTCTGTCAAGGATAAGAAAGGCACCGAAAATGTTGTCGCGGATCATTTGTCAAGATTGGCAACTGATTCGAAATCTGACATCACACCAATCGATGACTACTTTCCTGATGAATCTTTACTTTCTGTCACTACAATGCCTTGGTTTGCTAATATTGTTAATTTTCTTGTTTCAGGACATTTGCCAGCGCATTGGGGCACTCAAGACAAAAGAAAGTTCTTGAACGAAGTGAAGAACTTTTATTGGAATGACCCTTATTTATTCAAATATTGTCCTAATCAAATATTTCAAAAATGCATTCCCGACAATGAGGTAAGTAATGTCATTAAATTTTGTCATTCTGAGGCATGTGGAGGTCATTTTTCGTCAAAAAAGACAGCCGCAAAAATCTTACAATGTGGATTTTATTGGCCCACCATGTTCAAGGACACGCATGCATTCTGCAAATCTTGTGAAAATTGTCAAAAGTTAGGATCTCTTTCAAAACGTCACATGATGCCTTTAAGTACTATTCTTGTCATTGAAATCTTTGACTGTTGGGGTATAGATTTTATGGGTCCATTTCTTCCATTTGGTTTTGTGTACATATTAGTCGCAGTAGACTATGTTTCAAAATGGATAGAAGCAATTCCAAGTCATAACAACGATTATAAAATAGTCATTAAGTTTTTGAAAGAAAACATTTTGAGTCGATTTGGAATCCCTCGGGCCATGATATGTGATACATTTTGAGTCGATTTGGAATCCCTCGGGCCATGATAAGTGATGGTGGAACACATTTCTGTAACAAGCCATTTGAGTCTTTAATGACGAAATATGGAATCACACACAAAGTTGCCACCCCTTATCACCCCTAGACAAATGGACAAGTAGAACTTGCTAATAGGGAGATCAAACAAATCTTGGAAAAAACAGTGAACCCTAATCGAAAGGAGTGGTCTTTAAGATTTAATGATGCACTTTGGGCCTATTGAACTGCTTTTAAAACATTATTAGGTATGTCACCTTATAGGTTGGTTTATGGAAAACCTTGTCATTTGCCTGTGGAACTTGAATACAAAGCTTATTGGGCTATTAAAGCTTTCAATTCAAACCTGGATGATGCGAGTCAGCTGCGTAAGTTACAAATAAATGAGCTTGAAGAAATAAGAAATGATGCATATGAGAATTCAAAAATTCATAAAGCAAGAATCAAAGACTTTCATGATAAAAGAATCTTGAGAAAAACATTTGATGTTGGTCAAAAAGTTTTGCTTTATAATTCTCGACTCCATTTATTTCCTGGAAAGCTAAGATCAAGATGGAGCAGTCCATTTGTTGTGAAACATGTATATCCTTATGGGGCCTTTGACATCGAGAATCCAAAGAATGGTAATGTTTTCAAGGTCAATGGACATCGTTTGAAAGCTTACTTTGATAATTTTCCTAGTGAAAATGAATCCATTGGTTTGAATGATCCTGTATATAAAGGTTGATTATTTTGTTTTTCTCATATTTTTTTGTGTTTCTTTTTGGTGTGACTTTTGTTTTGCTAGTCTTTCTCCAACCCCGGTCAAATGGCGGATAACGGTACTCCGTGACTTAAGTCGGTTCTTTCCGTTTCCCATGATAATTGATAACTCTGTTTATATTTGTTCAATTCCTTGTTCCTTCTCTTTTCTTTACATCTCTTCTTCACTTCTCTTTAAAAACAAAACAAAACAAAAATGGACACCACTCTTGAAAAATTGAAAAAGTATTTTCCCGCTCTGCCTCAGAATGCGATTACAAAAATTTACCGTGCTAGATGTGCAAGATTGAGATTGTTAATGAATCATGGAATTCCTGAAGATATTCATTGGATAATTGAAGCAAAGATCTGATTATCAGGTGAGTCTTCCAACTCTTTTATTTCATACATGCCTGGGATAGGTAAAAGCACTTTTGGAAAGAAACGTCGTGCAAAATGACTAAAAGTCTGTCACCGATGTGCTAGATGGACTTGTAATGCAAAATGTCGTTCTTTAGGAATGGTATCTATAAACCGTGAAGATAAAATATAATTCATTAAGGATGGCCTGAGTAAGGAGTCTTTAGATAATCTTCTATTAACTCTTGAGACACATCCTAGTGGAGATATGCATCGTGCAATTCATGATTTATGGCCTCATTTTCATAAAGAACATGATCGACTTAGTCTTTAACCATCCATGCTTCTGGCTGGCTGATCTTTTAATTTGCTAATGAAGTTGATGAATTGAATATTCTATCTGGTGGCCCTTATCTTGTCTATGGCAAGCCTTTAATTCTTAGGGCAATGCCAGAATATTCTGACTTCTCTTTTTCTAATATGCATACTGTTCCACTATGGATTAAATTCCCTAACCTTCCTCTCAAGTGCTGGTGACACGACTAAAAGATTAATGTCTTCTCCCAAGTGCAGGAGTGTCGAAGTAATAAATAACCCGGTAAGACCGGGGTCGAACCACAGAGAGGTTAATTGTATAAATTATAAACGACAATAGTAACAACAATAACAACAATAATAATAGTAATAACAACAATAACAATAATTACAATAATAATAGTAGTAGTAGTAGCAGTAATAGTAATAGAAGAAGAAGAAAAAGAAGAAGTTGATGAGAACTTTGAGATGGAAAGCTTAACGTAAGGATTAAACAATGATAATAACAAATGTCAAGGTTAGAGGTTCCACTAATGGTATATCAAACAAGTATAGTATAAACTCTTATTATTGAAATGGAAACCACACACAAAGGAGGTTCCAACAGATTATATATTGTTAACATGATTACATTAGTCATCTTATTCGATTAATGCTAATACTTGTAAATCTCGTCAAATCTTATTCAATTAATGTTAATACTTGTAAATCTCATCAAGCATTCATGATTATAACTTATGTTAACAACAAATCAAATTCCTTTTATAGCTCACGTGTCCGTTATACCATATAGTATGAGCTATGAAAGTGTCAAGCATTTGTTGTACCAACTATTATACAACATAAATCTATATTAGTCATTTAACAAGTAAAGTATTAAAGGGTGAACAAGATAACAAATACAAAACATGTTAGTATCAAACATTAAAATCCATATTGAGTTTATAGTATACTTATTCTTACACCATTAGTGTAACCTTTTCACCTTGACATAACTAACTTAGCTAGACATAATGAAAGAAAGCAAAATAGATACTTGAAATAATAAAATTAGCTAAACATAATAAAAGAAAGAAAAATAAATAAACAAAATAAGAACATAAATAAGAGAAAAGTTAACTAAATAATGGAAAGGAAATGAAAGGCATAAACTTGATATTAATGAAAGCAAAACATAAGCAATACAAAAAATACAAAGAGAGAAAGCAAGAGTATGATCTTGATATGAAAACCAAGATGCCTAAA
>NW_011500846.1:57659-82418 GCF_000495115.2 Populus euphratica | reverse complement strand
CCCTAAACCCTAAACCCCTAAACCCTTAAACCTAAACCCAAACCCAAACCCAAACCCCAAACCCCAAAACCCTAAACCCCTAAACCCTAAACCCTAAACCCTAAAACCCTAAACCCTAAAACCTAAACCCTAAACCCTAAAACCTAAACCCTAAACCCTAAAACCTAAACCCTAAACCCGAAACCCTAAACCCTAAAACCTAAACCCTAAACCCGAAACCCTAAACCCTAAAACCTAAACCCTAAACCCTAAACTTTTTTTTTTTGGAAAAGTTAAGATATATATAAATAGAAGAGAAAATCCGCTACATAATTACGAGGGGCATTCCCCAAGAGAATTACATAGCAAAGAAGATAAAATAGAAAAACTTAGCTGCAGCTTTACAATAGAAAATTAATAAGAAAATGAAAGAAGATTATGCATGGCCTCTGAATGTACAGTGGCGGCCATGCATAATACCAAAAAAAATGGTCTTCCCAAGCAAACATGAATAAGAAAAGCCATGCATCTTTACGTGAACAGTGAGAAACAGTGTCATTTGTCTCCATGCTCCATTCCACAATTAATTGTTTCACAGAATATTTAGTGCTGCAAATTTGCAATCCTGCAGTCCTGCAAGTCTCCCAATAGCGACTGGTTCTCACTCCTTGATTCCCCAGATGTTGCATATAGCGGTAGGTATTTTGTATGAAAACTCCATTGTTGTTACTTGTGTTCTAACCTGTTGAAAAACTTCCTCTGCTATGTTTGTTGCAGATTGATATTGGTTGTTGAAGACTCTCTTGTTGCGTTTATGCCAAAGTATGTAGACAGTGGCTGAGAGCAAAAAACGCGCTATAAGGTGTTGTATATCCTTCTTGCGGCCATAATGTGTTGAACCCCATTGTAGTAGATTTGGCCAGGTGCAGCAGGGCCAATAAATATTTGCTCTGGCATTAGCAGTTTGCCAAACAATTTGAGAAGTTGGGCATTCAAAGAATAAATGGCCATGTGTCTCTGTGTGAGTGCCACATAAAATGCATGTTGTATTCCCTATTATCCAGTCGAGCTTCTTTTGGATTAAATTGTTGCCATGTTGTCCATTATGCCAAGAGTATTTAATGCCTGTGTAAGGGACTTGAAGTAATTCAGAATGTCTGATACATGTATTGAAATCATCTTTGATAGCAAGGCCAGTGAATATCCCCACCAGACCTGTCATCCGGTTGCATAATTGCATTAAAGTCTCCCAGTACAATCCATGGGATACAAGCATTTTGAGAGCTCTCTTGTGTAATATATTGCCATAAAGCTTGTCGTTCGGCTGGTGTGTTATGGCTATAGACAAAGGCGATACGGATAGGGGTAGGTTGGTTTCGTTGGGTGGCTTCACAGGTTAGCCATTGTGAGGAGGATTGTAAAGAGGTAAGGTGTAGTTTATGAGGATTCCAGCCAACAAGGATTCGGCAAGTTGGGCAGGATGCTGTGTTTGAGATATATTGCCAATGAGAGGGAACAAGTCTTGGTTCAATGGATGCTAAGTTAGCGGCAACTATCTTAGTTTCTAAAAGGCCAATGATGTCAAGGTTGTGTTTTTGTGTCCAAGCATGGACGGTTTTTTGTTTTTGGAGGCTATTAAGACCCCATATGTTCCAGCTTCCAACTATAAACATTTATTTAGAGATAGGTGGGTGTAGGATTATCGGCCTTTGGCCTCCTTTTTCTTCTTTCCTCCTTTTTTTTTCCTCACTATCTGTGGGGAAGGAGATGGGGAATGAAGCTTTTCAGGGGGTTCAGAAATAGGAGAGGTTTCAACTGAATGTTCCAAAGCATCAGAAGAAGTTGCACTAATAGTTCTTAATGAATCCATTTTACTTTCTAAACAAGTACTGGGATTAAGGAATTGAATATGATGAGGCTGAAGTTCTGGACATTTAGTACCTGAATCATTGCTAGAATCACATGCTTCTAGTGCTTGGAGATTGTATGTAGGTGGTTGGGATAAAGGTAGAGGTGGGGGCTGTGGTTGTGACTGGGAGAATGGCAAAGTTGGAGGTTGCGGTTGAGGCTGGGATAATGGCATAGATAGAGGTTGTGCTTGAGGCTGGGACAAAGGCATAGGTGGATGCTGTTGTTGAGTTTGGGTTAAAGGCAGTAGTGGAGGCTGTGGTTGTAATGGGGTAGGGTGAGGTTTGGCTTGGATGATGGTGGTAGTGGTAGTGGTGTTTAGTATAGTGGGGGATGTGGTTGCCATGGATGTGATTTGTGGAGAAGGTGCAGTAGCAGTGGAAGACTTGCATGAATGGCCAAAGAATTTGCATTGCTCACATCGCGTTGGTTTCCATTCGTAATCCACTGTCACTGTAATAGGAGCTGAAGAGAGTGGACAATCAATTTCAAAGCTGTGGACAAAAGGCAAGGATGCATCAATTTCAACACATAAACGTGCATATTCAAGTCGAGTGCAATTATATGTGAGCTCATCACATGATAATGGCTTGCCAACCATACTGGCTGCTGAACTCAATCCCTGCTTGGACCACAAAGGAAAGGGCAAACCATGAAGTCGAATCCACACTGGAAGGGTGGAAATTTGGCTTTTGTCAAAGTTGTAGCGTGGGTGCCATTGTTGAAGAATAATATTCTGCCCACCAAACATCCATGGCCCTTTTTCAAGGACAGCATGCATCTCTTCTTCCGTCTTAAAACGAAAGATCATGAAACCATTACCTGTGGTCATAACATTCTCAAGACCACACTGACGCCATACCCTAGAAGCAATGGCATTAACTGCATGATAAGGCATTTTAAACCCTGGAAAGAAACCAATCATGCATCTTGTCCATTGTTCAGTGTTGTCTAGTAGCATTTGTTCTGTAATCTTGAGGCACTGCCCTACTGGTTGTCTAGGAATAGGATCTAACGTGAAACGGGTACTGGAACCCGAAACTCGAACACGATCTGCCCATGAGGTTTGGCCAGCTTGGGATGTAGTCTTACGATGGTTCTTTTGTGGTTTCATGTATGGGTTCGGTAGGCGGCTGAGACAGTGTAGGGGTAGTGGTAATGGGAGAGATTGATGGCAGTGTGACTTGAGACATCATGGTAAGGTGTAGGTTTTTGGCAGAAAAGAAAGAAAAAGAGAGGCGAGTGAAAAATGATGATAGTATATGGGTTTTTTAGTCGGTGAATGTATGGAGCAATGGTAAAGGAACAATGAGAGACTGGGATCAGAGAAGAAGAATACCTTTAGCTAAGATCAGGGGAGGTGGTACGGCCGGTGGGGTAGAGTTTCTCCTTGGAATCGCCTACAGCAGCTTGTTATCGCCCCTGAACCCCTAAATTCTAAACCCTAAATCTGAAACCCCAAACTCCAAACCCCAAAACCCTAAAACCTTAAACTCTAAACCCTAAACCCTCAACTCTCAACCCGAAACCCCAAACCCCAAACTCAAACCCCAAAAAGCCTAAACCCTAAACCCTGAAACCTCAACCCTAAACTCTAAAACCCTAAACCCCTAAAACCCTAAACCTTCAATCCTCAACCCTAAGCCCTAAGCACTAAGCCCTAAATCCAAAACCCGAAACCCTAAACTCTAAACCCTCATTCCCAAAACCTTAACCCCAAACCATAAAAACCCTAAACCCTAAACCGTAGGTGTAGGAGTTGCCCGAGTTTTCATCTCGAGTATATCCTTCTTCTTTTTCCTCCGAGTAACAAGAGTAAATCATGTGTCATCATATCCAATAGATTGTGCAGATGTTGAAAGAGGCACACAAGATGGTGTCATCTCAATTAAATTTGTGGTAGGTACCTGAGATGAAGAACTGGTCTCAGAAGATGATGGTAAAGACATTTGCTTACTCGTAATGCACAAAGGCAATTCTAATAGTGATGTCCTAACATGGTCTTCTATGGATGATGAAGAAGTTATTGGATTAACATCTCCAAGATCAAATCACTTTAGTAGAGCCTTAATAGGGGAATTAGAAGCTAACTCATTTAAGTCTGTCTCATCTAAAGAATCTTTAATATCAGTTGAGGAATGTGTATTTGTCTCTACTAAGGAATTTGTATCAGAGAAATATGAGGCTTTAAAGGACATCTTATATGTGTTTATGACAGGTGAGGCATTATCTTTAACTTGATGACTATGAGAGGTATCACGGTTAACCTGCTTACCAACTAAACGTTGGCATAAGTGGCCAAAAACCTGGCACTTTTCATAACTCTTCAGCTTCCTAGATCACAATTAAATATAAGCTCAATTTAAACATCAGCTCCACACATATTTGATGAGCCACTGTTGAACGTGCATAACACTTTTTTGAAACGTTTGCATATAATCTCCACCATTCAGAATGTGTAACATAACTAGATGCATCACATATCCAAAATTCAGATTAGTCCAACGGTAGACAGAGGAAAAATAGGCTGATGCTCTAACTATTATGCGAGTGGTTTTTTCTAGAAATCTTCAAACGGTAAGATTTCTCTAGTGGTGTTAAATATAAACAATATCTCTAGTCAGAATATATGAAATATAGGGACACACAACATACCCTAAATTGTATTGATCCAACGACGATTGCAACAGGTTTGAGGGGGGTTTTTAAAAAACTTTGAACAATTAAATTTCTCAAACTATGGTAGATATTGACGATCCCTTTGGTCAGAATGTAGACAATGGTGAGGTGAACAACAAATCCAAATCTTGGCCTGATCCAACGATGGACGCTAGTGATATGGCAGTCTGATCACCACCCCTTCTTATCTTTTCTCTCTAACCTCTCTCTAACTTCTCTCTCTAGAAGTGCACAAATGAACCCCCTTAAAACTAAAATTTCAAACCCCAAACCCTAAACCTCAACATCCCAAACCTTGAAGCTCGAAATTAGAAACTTGGAGCCCGAACCCAAAACTCAGAA
Source organism: Populus euphratica (assembly GCF_000495115.2). NCBI lineage: Eukaryota > Viridiplantae > Streptophyta > Magnoliopsida > Malpighiales > Salicaceae > Populus > Populus euphratica. The sequence goes on along the minus strand of NW_011500846.1, from coordinate 77,510 downwards.
CCCCAAAACCTGAAATTTCAAACCTAAACCCCAACCCGAAACTCAAACCCCTTGAAACTCAAAACCCAAACCCTAACCTGAAACCCCTAAATCCAAAACTCCTAAACCTGAAACCCCAAACCTCAAACCCTAAAACCCCTAAACCCCATGTTATCTGGTGGAGAGTGTGTATCAATATCTTCTAAGGATTGTAAGAATGCTTGTGGTATATTTGATAGAGTCTCTGTTTGTTGTTGTTGCGCCCTAATTACTCCTGCAGCTGCTGAGGTTAAAACTGTATAAAATGCAAACAAGCTTGTTATGATCAAGTTGCACCTCTTGGCAAGAGGACTCATCATCACCACGTAGATCAATAATATATATATCAAGTTGGTCACTAAGTACCATAAAATCCACTATAGAGAATTCACTAGGATAAAAATAAAAAAAAGTAAGGTGAATAAGCTTTTCTTTGTTGAAAGTAGAGAAAAAGTCACTTGGGTTTAAACATGTCACACAAAGAAATAGCTTCGTACTCGTCTCAATAAAATGATCATCCAACTTATTAAGTTGCATGTTAATGGTATTGTTAGACAATTTATAATAGAAATGGTATAGGTTTGTAATCCCTTTAGATTTTCGACTTGAACACCCACGAAGCTTGTACTCATCATCTATGTTTAAAATATCAATATCATGTTTGATACAAAAAGATGACACTTCTTCCAGCAAAGATTCTTAATCATTCTCTCTCATCATTTTGAATCGTTCCTTTAATATTTTCAATAAACTCATAGCATTTTCTATGTCTTGATGTTAGTATACTTCTCAAATAATGAAGCATGGACTCAAAATTAAATGATTCCATAATACCCATTAAAATGACTGATTTTGTTCTTTGTTCTGAGTTCATTCTATCCTCCTTTATAATCTCAAGCACATCAAGAACTGATAAAAACATTCCAAGTTGAAGAATAATTGTAACATAGTGGGAGCCCCAACGAGTATCACCATACCTTCTAAAAAAAGTTTCTTGATTCAGGCCTTATCTACTAGAAATCTCTTCATTTTCAAGTCCTTCAATAATTATAGCATATTTTTTTTCTTTAATCACCTCCATCCTTTTATATAATGCTCCAACTATGTTTATAATGCTAGAAATAAAATTAAAGACATCTTAAACTTTATTATGCACTTGGATTATTATTTAGAATAAGTGTTTTCAAGTCATTCAATTCACCTCACATATTATTAGCTTAAACATATCCTTGACTATGCAATTTTAATATGTTTAGCCTATGTTTAGAAAAACAAAGTTTCAATAGCTATCTTGAGTGAATTAGCAGTTGTATCTAACACATGTTGAATTCTAAAAAAACATTCAATTATATGTCCATTATGGTCTAAATATTGTAAAATAACTGTTATTTATTCCTTGATTGATATGTCACGTGACTCATTAATTAAAATTAAAAATAATGAGTCACCTAAATATTTGATAATCATATTTATAATCTCCTCTACAGCAGCTTGAGTAATGTCTTTTTGAATATCTAAAGAAGTCAATTTGTTATGTTTAGAAGCTTTACTGAAAGTAACTCTTTTAATAGCTTTATTACTTCTGGAAAGGAAATGCAAGAGCTCTAGATAATTTTCATTCTTGCTTGAACATTCACATTCATCATAGCCATGAAATGGAAGTCCTTGGTGCAACAAAAAATAAGCACACTCTATTGAAGCATTCAATCGAGTTCGATAATCATTTTAACTCTTTATTGTCTACTCAGATAACAAAGTTATAATACTTTGTTTTTCATTCATCAAACTCTCACATTTTATCTGAGCTACATTGTGACTACTATTAGACTTTCTAATATGAAGATTAAATCTTTCCTTTTTTTTCCAATTTGAAAACTCATCACCCATAAACGAATCAACACCTCCTTTTGACTTGAAGAAGTAACAATACAATAAAAGGTGGCATCTTTAGCTATATTGTACTCTAACCATGTTGGGTATACACCAAACCAAGCCGAATTAAAGCTTTGTAGTTTTAACATATTCTCAAATTTGTTTTAAGAAAAATCGTAGTGTGAAGGTTGATAAGGACTTTTTTTGTAAATAAGCTTTTTGAATTGCATTCCTATTATTTATATGGTATTCATAAATTAGTCTTCTTAAGCTAGAGTCAGCAAGAAGAGTGTCAAGGTTGGTTTCAATATAACTTTTCTTTAAACTTGATTGAGTTGCATGACATGAAGCTTTAACTGATTCTTCATCCTCAAAGAATTTACACTTAAAATACTTATCTAGTGACATGTTAATTTAATATGAACCTGCTGGATTTTTTTATCATTATTAATGTCTACATAACAATTAACACAACTACATAATAATTCACTGTTAAACAAAAGTTAGTTGAGTTACACAATAATTCTAAATTTTTCATATAAAGTTCATAGCAAAATACACATCAATTCATCAAAATCAAAACCTATTTCAATTCATATCTATATGCATATAATAAGTATGTTGATTAAATTATATTTAATCATTTCTAGACATTTAATTGAGAAACAATGCCTAATGTATGTGTAAGGAGAACAATGCTTGAAAGCCATGTTTTCTACTTGATATTTTACTTACAAACAAATCATGTGAAAATAAATTTTAATAAACTACTCTGTCAATGCAAGAGATGCCAACAATAGTGGTTTTGCATGAATATTAATTTATTCCTTTATAATAAGAAAAGAAACACTTAATAGATTAAATTAGCATATTTAAACATTTATTTTGAATATATTTATATCAAAACCCCTAAATTATCATAAACCCTAATGTTTTAAATATCTAATTATAAAAGAATAAAACTAAAATTAGATAATAAAACAAATAGAAAAGATGAAGAAAATTTATCTAAAGCATAAAGCAAAAAGTAAAAAAATTAATTGCTTAATTATACTTGATAAAAAAAAATTGCATATGGAAGAGGCATGGAATGAGAGTTCATGAAAAGAACAAAAAAAAACTTTGTTAGTCAAGAAAATGATAAAAAAAAAAAGGAAAAAGAAAAAAAAATTAAGGCAATGAGTTGCACTTATATATATGAGTCAACATTAATAAACAATAATAACAACTTTCCTTCCGTATAAGAATAATTCACTAAACAAATATATTAATATTTTAATATAAAAAATATTAAAAAAAAATTAAGGGGCAATTCCCCTTTTCGAAATATTAAAAAAAAATTAAGGGGGCAATTCCCCTTTTGTTTTCCTGTGGCTCCGCCACTGCAAGAATATATCGTAAAGTGCTTGATTTACTAAAAACAGGTGGACTTGCGGCATAAATTAGCATTATGCTAACTAGGTAGCTACTGATCTTGATGCACGTGCAGTTAGGTTTGCTTCATTTTTTTTTTAATGGCTTTAAAATTTGATGAAGCATCCTAATTAAAGAGACCACCCAGTTCCAAGCCAAGCTGTCTCAGATTCTCCTTTTCTACAACTTCCAATTACAATACAAGATGGTGTTGGCTTGGCTAGGTGCTCCTAACCGATGTGGGGTTCCTCTCTGGACGCCGATCCCGTGTCCCTGTCGTTTCCACCGGTCAAAATTTCTGTGGCTTGGAGATGTCACTGATCCTACTACCATTAATCCCACTTGTCTATTTTGTGTCTTGTTAGCTAAAAGTCATGCAAAGAAAGACTAGAGACATGAAACAGCATTAAACAACTTGAATTAATCCAATTTCAATTTCATAATATGGATACAGAACATACATAATCGGAAGTTCTTGCTCAATTTCACTAGGCTTACCAGCCGATTTAAGTTTTTTAGTGTTTTCATTTCACTAGGCTTACCAGCCGATTTAAGTTTTCATCGAGTACAGAAACGAGGCCATGCCTGCTCTGCCCAGTTAAATGACACCCCATCCCTCGGCAAACTATTTACTTGCAGAGGAAAAGCTTGCTTTGACCAAATGTAACAAATCTGAGTTATCAATGATTCTGTCAAAGAAAACAAAAGGGCGATCGGAAAGTTTATTTTGTACACTGTCTACCCTACCCATCAAACGAACCATGTTGTTCATTGCCTTATCTTTTCTTTTTCAATCAAGATCATCAGCTTGCACTGAAATATACAGTTTACTATATCTTCCGAGGCTATACACCAATATACATTATGAAAACTATACGATGGACACGAATCATAGCAAAGGAAACAGAACGAATATGTTTTTATTGCAAGTAAAAAGAGGTCGAACAAGAAAAAATTTCTCCGAGGGCGGTAGCAGAGAGTATGATATTTCCTTGCATGAAGCATAGTCAGTCAAGTGTTCTTCTCCAAAACAGATAGTGCTGGTGTCAAATAGTTGTTTGCTTTGTCAGGTAAATGCGCCACCTGCACAAGAAATACATATTGTAGTCTTAAATTCTATCCAAGCCTACGAATATATATATATGATAGTTTTATTCTTTTGCATTAAAAAGCTACTATATTTGTATGTTCCTTACAAGTTCATAGAGCTCCCTCCCTTGCTCAGCAACGTATTCGTAACAGACCTGCACAATCAAAATTCAGTCTTCCATCTAACTTTAGTTAATCTCAAACCTAAACTGAATGTTACCCACATCAAAGCTCTTGTTTCTTGCAGTCGAATCGTGCAATGCCTTCACGCAGATATCAGCCACATCAGCACAACTAATTCCCTAATTTAAGCAAAAATATTAGGATATTGAATTAAGTTCAATAATGTCCTCTTCTATGCTGAAGAATAATTAGTTCTCACCTGAGAAATCCTATTTCCTTGATCAAATATTAGTGCACGTTGACCACCTGGCTCCTCCTGCGAAAAGCAAGCTTTCATTATGTTTTCCATGTTGGGGCTGGGCTTGGACTGTTCAAACATCTAATTTGCTAGAGATAAAGCAACTCGAATAACTATACATTAAAGAATTTACATCTACAACTACCAGTTGTCCATTGAGATTTATCTAGGACAACTTTAGGCAAGATATCAAAAAAAGACTGCAATGACACTTGGAGATATTAATTAGAAGCTGCTATTGACAAAAATGATTTCTTCAGATCAATTTACAACACAGAAAAGCAGCAATCGAACTTGTGTCTTTCTATGTACAATGACATACTGGTGTCACAAACTCTATAACACTTTCTCCTCTCAGAAACCAAATGCTATTAAGATATGAGTTTGTTGGATATCAACACCATGCTAGTCAAGAAAAAAAAAATAGCAATGCTTGTAAGCACTAATGTTGATCTTAAAAGAGGTCAGTCATCCACTGCTGTATGGCTAATTAATGTTAGAATTCTGTAGACAAGAACAATAATTACCTGTAGGGGACCAGGGCGAATGATTGTGTATCCAAGTCCTGATCTCCTCAGCGAGTCTTCCCCGGCCTGGAAAATGTTTGACCGACAAGTGTGACTAGGCAAGAAAATAAAAAGAAAGGAAAAAATCAGAAAATGGTGCTAACCCTCTTGGCCTTCAGAACTTGTTCCCTTCTTGTGGGTTCCACTCCTAATCCTGTACATGAGACCAAGACAAAGTCTGTTTCTTGCCCAGTCTGCATACCATTCATAATAGTCTTAATAAACAGGAAAACTTCTAGTTTCCAAATATAACTCTTAGAACAGAAAAGATTATCTAGATGTTATTTTGAGCAGCAGTAGCAGAGCACTTACAGGTAAAGCTTTTATGTATTCCAATATAAGCTTAAAGCTTCTCAGGTCTTGCTTCGCTCCTGCAGGTGCTTCAACAGGTCTCTGTAGCAAGAATATTGAATATAATCAGCGTAGCTGGACCAAAACCAAAATGCAACTCCACAAGGTCCATGCTTGTAAAGCACATCATAAAAAAAAATCCTTTAGACCACATCTTTTCTGGAAAATCCAATTTTTCATTCACGCAAAAAAAAAAGGAAGAAAAACTAAAATGCAAAGTTCCATTTCTTGAAAGAAAATAGACAAACTAGCAAATTCACTATAAAAAATAATCCTAATGGCAAAACCAAATTATAGTGACAAGCAATGCTTCAAACAGTAATACAGATAAGCAATCACATCAAGAAAATACATGTTACCTTGAAAAGGAAGCCATAACTAGCTAAGATGCCTTACATTACCAACACGTACTGATCATGCATGAAGTATGTATGGATCTGCTGACCTATAACTTAAGCTTTTAGACCAAATTCTCAAGCAACTTCTTAACAAATTATGTAGTGACAACCACAATGGAAAATTGGAAATTGTGGATCCAGTTAAAGATTTCAGCATGTTTCCAAAAGAACTTTAAAAATGAAGAATTCTCCTCCATGGAAAAGTGATTTTCATGTGATTAAATCTTGTCACGTAGTTGCTTTAACTGTATTTTATCCAATTTGGGGCAATCTTAACAATGAGTGGCATCTCATCCCAATCAATTAAGCCAAATTCAAATAAGAATTGAGATATAAAGACCCAAGGCAAATAAAAAAAACCAATCATCTCACAACCATTGAAAGAAAATGAATGCTGAAATCTCATATTAATGATACTTTTCATTCTAAAACGAAACAGCATAATATTTCTTTAGTATTTTTATGACAATTCACTGATAGACAAACCTGTCTTCGGGGCTCAAAGCGGATTGTCATTGTGTGTACAAGAAATGGGTCCAATGGCAGATCATCTGGTTTTACAGGGCGGAAGGCAGAAAATGGCACTCTTACCTGCCATTTACACAAAACAGAAGCTGTTAAAAGAAGAAATTGGAATCTGGATCTGTATAGCACTAAAAGAAAGGTATCAGAGATGCTCACCCTACAAAATCCTACTTTGGTGCTAATTCTTGCAAAATACAATTTGCTTTGAGTTGTGTCAACTGAAGGACCAGCTTCGAGTATCAAAACATAAGATCTTCCATTTCCACCAACAGAGAGCACTAGACCTTCATACCTAACCCCAAGGAAAATTTTATTTTAGGAGTGTGATAAGCATTCAAGGTGGATGCGAAAGAATAAGCCATCAGGAAATCTATTAACATCCAGCTTCTAGTGATATAAGGAGCTATTGATCTTTATGTATCACGTACCTGTCAAGAGTATAACCCAAAGGAAGTGATAGCTTTTTTGACAATTCAACATAGCCTCCCCTAGTGAAAACATACCCTATAGGCGAGATGAATAACAGAGTAAAAGAAAGCATGCATAGAACTTTTAGCAGTTGTATATACAAAACTTTACTAAACGTCAATGTAAATGCTGTCTCTCTCAATTATGTTAGCACATATTTCACCTGAGAAAACTGCATCTCCGGCCTCGGTGAACTCAAATTTAGCATCCATTCCTGCATCATACTTCGAAGCAACTGCATCCTGGAAGTAAGTTCCTTGACGAACGTCCCAGCCATTCAATGAATCTGCGGATTTGAACTTTGCAAGCAAGAGCTTGCTTTTGCTGCTTTTTCCGGCTCGTAGTTGAGCTAGTTTGTTGTTGTAGTCCTGCAATTTTGTAATGTGTAATTACTCAAAGACATGACAAGGGAGGTTTGATTCAGCTGAAAATGAATGTGAGACACTACCTGAAGGGCTTTGGTGAGATTAGAAACCCCTTGGTGATCAACTCTGAAAAGATCTCCAGTGATGGAAGACCGAGCAGTGGCACAATATATGATTTTGTTGCAGCCCACCACCGCTGCCTTAAGGGTAGAGGGATCTCCCACATCCCCTATCATGATCTCCACTGACCTGGGAAGCATGTTCACAACTTCCTCATCTGGCTTTCTCACCAAAGCCTGCATTAATTAATTAATTAATACTAAGAATTATCCAAAGCCTGCATTAATTAATTAATTAATATACCAAGACTTAAGGAATCAAGAATATTAACCCCAATAATAAGGGGGAGGGAGAAGAAAGACCTTCACAGTGTAACCCCTGAGCATAAGTTTCCTAACAACAATGCGGCCAATGCGACTGGTGGCACCAACAACAAGAACAGTGGTGTTCTGGGCACCAGGGATAGCAAACTCACACATGGGACCCTCCCTGATGAGCAATGCATCAAGAGCTTCCTTGTCATCTGCACGTGTTGTTCTTGATATCTGTCCCAACCCTGAGAACTTCCTCCACACCTCATTGAATATCTGCCTTGACTTCCTTCCAAGTCCAACAGGGTTTACATCCTCCAAATTCAGTGGTTGCTGCTGCTTTGTTGTGCTTTCCTTGTTATATTCTTTCATATTCTCTGTCTCTGTCTCCGTCTCCTTCCTGTCCTTGATTGCTCTCACCACAACTAATGTGCTCTTCTTGTGGCTGTTCTTCACTGTTGAGATCGGGAGAGATGTGTAAATCTTGCGGTGTGAGGTGAAGTTGAAGTGATTGCTGTTCGTCAAACTGGCACTCGCATTTGTCGTTGGAGTCACACTTGCACTTGCTGCTACTGCTGCTCTCATCTTTTCTGTAAATTCTTGCTACCACTGATTAATGATTACTGACTAAATTTGGTTTATGATATAATCAACAAATGATTATCCAAGTCTCTTCAACATGCAATATATAGTAGGGTAGCTACTCCTCTTCTGTCCATGGCAGAACTCGGACAACTGTTCGTTTTCTTCTGACAACTTAGAAAAAAATACTTAATTATATGCATATATGCAGAAATTGAATTTATGAGTGGATAATTGTGACAAGAAAGATTACAAAAACCAGGAAAAACAAAAGGGGAAAAAAATGGTTGGCTGGTGTTTCATGTTTGAGGCTTGAGAGATCAAAATCATAAGGGCAAATAAATGATAAAAAGAAAGAAAAAATGGAGACCACATAATATTATTTGAGGTTTCCGACGGCTGCAATTAAAGCCACCAAACCTGCCACGTTCACATCCCATTTTCCTCTCATTCTTTTTTTTTTTTTTTTTAATACTGACCTCATTTTTCTTTTTCAAATTTTCTCCTGTGGCGTTGATTAGAGTGAGTGAAATGAATCCGTGTACCTTTCATTTCTAGCATCAGCTACTAGTCCCAGCAAATTAAAATGTTGTTTTCACTCTGCTCATGAGAATATATTAATATATATATATATATATATATAACGAATTGGTGCAAATTAGGAGAATTCTACTTATTTCAACATCTTTAATATATATATATATATATATAACGAATTGGCGCAAATTAGGAGAATTCTACTTTTTTCAACATCTTTAAATAACATGACGTTCTACAAAAAGGGTGGTCAAGTATCTGAGCTCTCAACTCTGAAGGGGGAAACTTAACAGGGTGTGGGTAGAGGCAACGAAGAAGAGAAGAGAAGAAATTGAAACTAATCTCCTCCTCTGCCTTTTTCCCCATACACACTCCTTTGTAAGAACATCATTTTAAACAGATTAGAACAATTACATGGTACAGTCGCCGCCACCGAGAATGGCATTTTAAACAAAATACAAAGATAATAAAATAAAAGAATCACCAAAATGGGCCAATGACTAACACACATCACATCAGTACTCCTATATATTCTGACTCAGGAAAATAGTTAGCTGCTGCTGCTGCTGCTGCTGAACTGGGAAAGCTTTCTGTCAAAGAATTTCACTCGCTTTCTTCAACAGGGAAACGTAAAGCAAGTCACCCCACGCATGAATAAAAGAATCATTCCCTAACAGCTGTGATGCTAAACCAATATGTCGTGCTATTGTGTATTTTTCCCCTTCTGAACCCAACAACCAATATCGGAGGAAGTTTAACTCTCTCACTTCCTCATTTCAAGCTGTGTGACACCTCAGAGCAGCACATATCTATTGTCCCCTTCTCTCCAAAAACAACCATATTATATACAGAAAAGGTTACCCAGAATTGCCAGCAACCTCAGCAGCTCTCTGCCTCATCATCTCCATCACAGCAGCCCTTCGTCGTGAATCAGACTGCTGCTGAAGTCTCCTCAAATGTTCTTTCAAATCCCTGGACAAATATACATACATGCATGCATTTATGAGAATTTATAATATAATATTCCCCAAGGAAGTTGTAGATTTTAAGATAAGGTTGATGCATAAACCTGCAGCGTGGAACATGGCACTCTGATTCTTTGCAAGCTCGAGCATGAAGTTGAAGGAGATACCACATCTTTTTACACAGAACACAGCCCCCAGATGCACGAGTTTTGCATTGTATCCCATGACGGAAAAGACCTTTCACCTTGCGACAGTTAGGATATTGGCAATGTGGAGAGCGGCATTGTGAAGCATGCACCAGAAGATCAAGCATTTTCCTTAGCTGCAATGTCAAATAAACAATTACATCAGGCACTATAGGACATGAAGATTTTAGCAGAAAGATGACTCAGTACATTGGCTGATGAAAATATCATGGAGTGTTGGATCATCAAGTTAAGTTTCACAGTAGTCAATCCTAACATTCATTCTTCAACAGTGTAATTATCAGCACGATAACATCTATATTCCACAAAATCATTTGTAATAGAAAATCTAACAACACAAAAAAGAAGTCAGATTGTTCAGATTCTTCTGGTTGTGAATAGTATAGATCATTTGATGGGTTCAGGGAAGTACACTGAATTTGTTTAGAGAAATTGCAATAACTTGTAACTAGGTACATGCCAATTGACAAATACTTCACAACATCTTCCACTGCTTATTCCATAAGATTAAGTAAAGCAACTGGTTCACAGCTCTTCATATATAACAAATGAACAAACGAAGAACCGTTTACCAAGAACAAGCAGCTGTATTTTCAAGATACGAGTCAGAACTCTAGAGACTATCAAAAAAGGTTATGTACCTGCAGAACCCTCAATTGCCTAGCTTCTTTGTTCTGTGCATCGCGCTCAGCCAAGGATGGATGATTCGTCAACTTATGAGGATGATCCATACCCCCATCCTTCTGATAACAAGAATTGCATACATCATAATCAGGGCAAACCTCACAACGCCAACCTTGACCCGTTTCGATGTCAAGATGGCATATATTGCACGTTGTCACAAATGCAGGAGCAGTTGGATTATGAAGATGGTAAAGGACCATCATTGAGGAATGTTTAGCCCGGCGTAAAGTATCATATTGATAATGGTTTCCTTGGCAAAGACTCAAAAATGCCTGTCTTGTGTCAAAAAACTCACTTTCAAGAATTTCATCTTTATCCTTTGTGTCAACAGGTACATCAGTGATTTCATCCTGCAGAATTTTGCAGTGTTATTTTATATTCAAAGAAAAGGAAAAGACTTCTGCTCAGAACCCATACAGGATTTCAAAGTAATGACATTTTAATCTAAATTAGATAGAAGTGTTCCTAGGACCAAGCAACTTACAGGATAGAGTGCATGCTTTTCCCTTTGGTTGATAGGATGCCGCTCTCTTTCTTCACGTTTCTGTTCTGCTTCATAACACCTAAGGAAATACAAGCACAGAAACCAAAATTTTAAAAATCATCACAAGAGTTAAGGAAATGTAAAGCACCTTTTCAAGAGCCATCAATTGAAACAAGACTAACACCTGCTTGTTCTATTGTAACCCACACAAAAAAAAACACTACATAGATTTTGAAATCTGTTTTGTACTACCTGTCAAATAATGGTTGTTTACTAAGGCCTTAAATAGCTTGTACACATATATAGAGCTTATAAGGAAATAATGCTATTGTAATTCTGCATTTATTCACCCAAGTAATTACCATTGATTCTCGTTTACTGTTACACAATGTTAAGGTTACAATAGCTAGTGAATACAGATGTTCAGGTTACATAATATTTTCACTAAACAGCAATACTGGTGAAGATTAAAGATTCTTACTTGTCACAAATCTGAAAATTTTTGCACTGCTTGCAAACCCAACGGGTGCCCGATACCATTAGATTACAGCAATGCGAACAGCAATGCTGTAAATGAACCATGATAAAGTCTTCCTTCATCGGGCAAATTGTCTCACCAAGCTGGAGATATATATTTTTGTAAGAAGAAAATCAATTATAACTGCTTAATATGAAGACATCATAACAAGCTCCAAGGTTCTGGTGGCAGAAATTGCACAGTAACACAAATAACAACATCATGATAAACAGCAGCTGATTGGGAAACAATGCTAAGCTGTAAGAAATAAGGGATAGGAATTACTTTATGCATCAGTAGCAGATCCTTTGATGCATTGCCAAAAAGATCTGCCTGGCCAGATGCTTTTAGGGCCCTTTTTGTAATGGTCTTTTTGGTAGTTCCCTTCTTATTTTGTTTTCTCCCATCTTCTTCTTGATTAAGCTGATAAATTAAATCCTCAGCGGCGCCAGGCCAATAATCCCCATCAAAGTAGGGCAGCCTAGCTGCTGTGACCTTTGCCTTAGATTCACCACTAGATATGAAGAAATGGTCATACAAATTAACGAGGTCAGCAACAATATTTTCCTTAGCAGCTTTTCGTAACATTGCAAGATACCTGGAAACCAAAAGACATTCAATGAAGCACATTATAAAGTTAGAGAGGAAAAAAGTAAAGCAACCTATGAATCTCTCCTTGGAAGTTTTTTTTGGCTCACCATTCCCGGAGCTTGTCAGATTTTGGTGTTTTCTGGATTTCTGGATGGCAATACAATATATAATCCTCACCCTTTAACGGAGGGCAAGCCCATATGTAGCAGCTTGTAAAACCCCTTTTCTTGCAGTATTCAAGGTATCCAATCTGCAGAATAAAATAGGTATAATTGCCAAAAAACTCCAATTACAATTCCTAACCAGATGAATTGTTCACATTCTTGGATCATTTGCAAAGAAGATAGATAAGTATTTGAAGCTAACCAAAATTTCATGGTAAACAAATGTACGAAGAGCCTCTCCTGTCACTGCTTTAATCTCAGGTCTGAAGTACTTCACAGAATCCAGATAAGAAAGATAGACACGGCGCTGATTTGGAAACTGAGCTTCTGATCCGAATTCCTGAACATACATGCCAAACAGGCATACCTCAACACCTTCAATCTTCTGAAATAACAAAACAACCTGAAAGAAAAAATTCCAGTGAATTATTTCTGAAATACTTAGCACCCAGAGCTTTTCAGAAGCTTAAGCGTGTGTCTCAAACGTGGTATCCTGCAAACCTTAGACTTGTACGGGAATTCAGTTGGATAATTCTCCTCCCGAAATATCTCAAGAAAACGCTGCTTCACTTCCAACTTTTTGTCAACTGATGAAACTACTCGAACTACAAGTGATTCCGCTCCAGGAACCTAAAACATAGATTTTTAAAGAGATTAGATTGTGCCAATTAACATGCATTGATGCTCTAATTTTCAAGCACCTAGGACAAACTCAAGTCTTCAAGGAAGCAGAAGTAGACATTTACAAGAGTGGTGAACTATTTAAAGTCAAAAATGTGCTGTTGTGGGAACACTCATCTAAAGTTTTAAACAAAGAGCAAGAATGTCTGGCAACTAAATATACTCGCAACAGGATCGGAGACACAGCCACACATTGAAACAACCAGATGGTATTTCTGGAAACTAATTGTTCTTACAAATTAATAATGACATCAGCTACATAGAAACTTGTTTCAATGTCACAAAAAAAGAGCTCGTGTAGTCAATTGCCAGACAATTTCAGATCATACTATTTCCCATAGTATTTGTTAGTCCTGGAATAGGAGCTTTATTCTAGAGAAAATCACAGACTTAGCACCTATGTTTCAGTAGAATTTCTATTAGAATTCTTATACTTCATTTTTTTTCCCTTCTGAGTTCCTATATTTTTAAGAGATTCAATCAGTCAGATACATTTACTCCAGAAACACATTTGATGTGCCATTGTCCAAATACTCTTATACAGGATACAGTCAGAACAAGTGTACTTGATTGGTCTTTTTTTAAGAGAATAGGAATTCGTATAAAATTAAAGCATAGGAACTCAAATAAAAATTTTAACAAACTCTAAACCATGTCAATTTCTTAAGCATATACTATATAAAAGTAAAACTCCTTTCCATATAACCTGCATTGCAAGCATATTTTCATCATTACCAGTCCATATGTTAGCAGAATAAAAATAAACTCTAGATTTTAAAAATCAACCAGAAGAACACAGGCCACAGAATGATATGTAACTCACGTCATCAAAACTTTTCCCGTGCATCTTGGCCCTATCCTGTCTTTCCTGCTTCAGTTTCCTAAATAACCTCTGCTCTATATGATCACTAAGTATTGTTCTAGGCAAATCCTTAGCCCCCAGAACCGCGCTTTGTGGTAAGGGCTTGCGCTCTCCTCTTTCAACCTCTGCTATGTAGCAATTAGGGCAAGTATATTCAGCTTGCCCACCATCATTCCTTCGACCATTAAATAATGCACATATTTGGTGTTGCCAAGCTTCACATTTGTCACATTGAACCCACTGCACAAGCATGAAAGAGTAAATTGTGAGTGATTATTTGAGAGTGCCAAGTAGCAGAAGGACAAATACAAGACCACAGACAAACGCACCCATTCTTCAGTCTCCTCATCATTTCTCTTCTTCTCGAGTCTTGCCTTTAGAATAGCAGTCCCGTCAGCAACAATAGTATCCCCACGAGCCTCGTTATAGCATGGAATACAGAAAAAGTGCCGTGTATCACCAGCTCCCATGGTATAATACATTGCATTCCGCTTAATGCGAGCACCACAGGGTGTACAGTATATTGGTGGTGGTTCAAAAGTAAGCTTTTCAACTGCACACAATTGACAAGAGTTCTCACTCATTGAATGCTCCATTGCTTGGTTCTTTTCTGCCTTTGCCTTACTCTGTACAAATCAAAGTGGAAAAACAGAAACGAAAACTAGTATCATCCAACCAATATATTTGCTATGCGCAGAACAGATGGTAATTTTAAAACCCGATGTGCATGCAAAAGAGAACTGCATCATTACTAACAGCAATAAAAGCCTGTAAGTAAGATCAAATGTTCATTCATGATTAGCCTGTGGACAACAGAAGGTCAGTAGCACATTAAGCAGCAAACAAGAAAGTCATAAAGCTAGCACATCATATAAATACAAGGAGCTTAAGACTCATTCACTATGAACATACACACATAAGTGAAACTAAGATCTCAACAGCAATCAGAACCAAACATTCCAAAACAGTACAGTTTCAGTTGACAAAATGAGAGGACAGGCTAAAAGTCTGAATATTTAAATACACCATAAAATATCGTACATGTAGTGTATGTCAAAGTAACTTCTAGCTTCATGGTTGAGCAGAAATTACACACCATGTCAGGACAAGCCTTACTTCCTCTAGAGATCATCTAATGATGATGTTTGAGAAAATTGCTGGCAGATATTTTCACAATTGTTTTTACAACATACAGAAAACTGTAAAGTAAATGAACTAAGGAGAAGCATAAAAGTCAGATGCATAATCTTACCTGGCCAACCCACTGCCTGAGGCCTATTATATGCTCCCTCACTTGTTCAGGTGTAAACAGTTCAGTCAATGATACGCCCTTTATTTTTGGCTTCCCCGACTTGGTTCCAGCTGGATTTTCAGGAGGCTTTGTAGCATTTTCTTGCTTAAGTGGATCAGTTTCTCTCTCAACTTTAAGACTCTCCTGCTTGGCTAAACGGGCAGGCTCATCATGTACCATGGATTCATCTGCAGGTATTTGGCTGCTGACATCATCCATGTTGTCCCTTTTCATCTCACTATCACTAGGACTTCCTTGTCTAGAACTTGCAGGAACTTCCAGCTTCACTTCCATGTATTCAGACTTAACTGGCAGTCTATTATCACCATGTTTGTGATCTTGGCGCTGGACATCCTGGGCTATATGAGCATCACTGACTGCAGATGCTGATACAGCAAAAACTTCACTCTCAGGTCTAAGTGTTTGGGAAGATTGCTCTATTTTCATGCGCTTCGGAGAAGGTTGTAGATCTTCAGTGCTTTCAACAATTGGAGTTCTTGAAACCAGTTGAGCTGCATTTTCTCCATTATCAGTGCCTTTGCTTGGCAAACCAGAATCTGAGGCTGGAGGTGTGCGTGTCTTCATTTGTATCTTTATTTGGGCCTCTAGATAATTTCTAACAGGAATACAAACAGGGCAACATGCATCTCTGCAGTGCCTAAAGTGATGAATTAATATCCTGGTGTGCTGACATCGAGGATATGGGCATGGAGTTGACTTGCATCTGTCCATGTGCCTCAACAAATTTTGGACAGTAGTGCAGTTAGGGTCAGGACATTGACCTTCTGGGGCGGGACATCTCCGGGCATGCCGCAAGAACAAAAGCCACTTCTGCTGATTTCTAAATTGCCGATCGCGATTAGCATTTCCAGATCTATAGGTGACACCACTTGAATTTTGGAGCTCTGAAGTGCTTCTAGGAGGTACTGTTTGACTGACAATGGATCCTTCTGAAGCCACATTATTACGCTGAGCTTCACCTTGCCCGGATATTCTCTGGTGGAAATCCTCTTGGACATGCTGCTCATGTGACATGCTACCTGGTACGCAAGTCCGGTCCTGAGATTGTGGATGCCATTGATCCTGCAATGCCGAATCTGATTGTGTCCCAACAGAAAGGCTGTTAAAATTATTTTGAGACTCTGAAACCAACTGATGTGGATGCAACATCTGTTGCATTTGCTGTGAATTTTGCGGCAATGACAAGTACATGTCATGCTGTCCAGCTGGATGACTGAGATTTTGTGCATTCTTAGAATGGTCTCCAACCACATTTTGCTGGAATTGGTTTTGCAATTCAGACATTTGGAAGTGCTCTGAGGTTTGTGAGCGCAAAATATCATTATGGTGCTCCATTCCAGGCTCAAGCTTCACTTGACTGCTAGGATCAGGTGTGAGCTGGGATTGACCAAAAGCATCATTGTTCAACAGATGCTGTTGCTGCTGACCTTGCTGTTTCTGTAAACGATGCTGTTGAGCAAATTGCTGCTGTTGAAATTGCTGCTGAAGTTGTTGCTGTTGGTGAGGATGTTGCGGAAGTTGCTGCTGTTGAAGTGAAGACTGGAAATTCATCTTTTCAGACTGGTCAAGTGATTGAGGCTTTATATGCCCAGCTTGAGGTGCGACATGCAAATTTGACTGATTATTTACAAGAGAGGAGTTAGTTTTGGACATAGACTGCAAGCTTGCAGAACTCAAATTCTGAGCATTTATCATCGATCCAACAGATGTTATAGCACCATATATGTTGCCAGATCCAAAAGAATCAGCATTACTCATCCCATATCCATCCCCTGGTAAGATATTCATCTGCAGTTAGGCATTGCTTTCTTCCTCCCCTGGTAAGATATTCATCTGCAGTTAGACATTGCTTTCTTCCAAAAAATAAAAAATAAAAAATCTCAAGTTAATTATTACATGATAAATCTCCAAAGAGAGGATGGAGGGGAGAGAGGGGCATTACCTTGCATTAGTTGACGTTGATGTTGATCAAACTGCTGTTGCAATGGTTTAGGTGAATTCGCATATAGTGTGGAAGTCATATAGCCAGCAGAGGTACCAGGCTCATTAACAAGGGGCAAATTATTCCCAAGCATCCCCATACCACCATTTAGGGCACCATTTGCAAACCCATAAGATTTCTGCTGCATGCCAGACCTAATATTGCTACCCATTTGACTGCCAAGGTTCTGCAGTATGCGACTGTTCTGACCACCAATGTACTGCTTTGGCTGCTGTGTCTGTGATACCATAGCAGAGTCAGCAGTCGAAAAGCCACCACTGTTAGCAGTAGATTCCACATTCATGTAAGACTGGTTATTATTGTTGTTATTGCTATATCCAGGTGTTGGAATCATTTGGCTTGTCATTCTTGGCACACCCATAGATGACATGTTTCCACCAGAACTAATGGAAAAATTGGCTGGTGACTGCTGGTATCCATTAGACAGATTTCCTGCAAACATGGATTGTGTGACATGGTCACAAAGTAAATAAATTGATCATTAACAGGGAAGATTAAAAGCACCACAAGGCTTAAAGTTACCATCTGATCTACTTAAGGAACTTCCATGCATGCCACTAGATGGCAACAGGCTCCCCGTGTTGACAGCTGGAGGTGCTATGGTATCACATCTACTGGAAGTAATCATCATGGTATCTACAGAAGAAGTCATCATATTCGAATTCCCACTGTTTGACATACCAGGAGTTGGTATCATGGTTCCAATGGATGAGGAAGAATTAACAAGCTGTGGATGCCGTTGGTTGTGGCTATTTGTAGAGGAGCGCTTGATCAGACTACTCAGACGACTCTCTAAGGTATTCAGGTTCAAATAATCCTCCTACAAAACAAAATCAATAGCAGCGTAAATTGAAAAAAAAAAAAAACAAATACAAACCCCTGAAGAACAATCAAGGAATGAAATCCAGCAAATTTGTAAAGAAATAAAGAATTAGTTTAGTGGTTTACATTTTAAAGCTGTTCTGAGGATTAAAAAAAATCAGTCTTTTAAAGAAGTTAACATGATTTCAGCAATCAATCTATCCCCTTTCTTACTGAAAGAAGAATATAATAATATATCCATTAAAGATTTGATATGTGGACACAAAAACAACAGTCCAAATACAACCGTAAATAAGAATTAAATGGATAAGGAGAAAAACCTTAGTCTGAGCAGCTTTAAATAGACCCTCTTCTAAGCGTTTGGCGATGCCCTCAAACTTTTGTTTCTGTGTATCATCCACCGGCTGAGAGTGCCGCCGCATTATAATTTCAAATCTAGAGAGAATACATATTAAAAAAAAAAATCAGTCCTTCAATATTCCGTCTAGGAAACAGGTATTACAAGGGTGCAAATGTAAAGTGGTAAGTAGAATCAATAACTAAAATATTATTCTCTCAATTTCAATAAATAGCAAAATGTAGTGTGTGTTTGGCAATGCAATGTGAAATTTGAAGCTTTCTTCACTTGGAAAAGCATTACCAAATGGAGTGTAGCTGTAGACTGTATTGATGCTTCTAGAAAAGCAATCAAACTGACAAATTTCCGAAACAATTGGAGACTTAAAACTGATAAGGAAAGTCAAAGCCTTACATTTTTTGGTGTATATAGTTGCGAGGTCCGCGAAGCTCAGGGTCAATGCTGTACATATTCGCAGGAGCATTAGCTGATGCTGCTAAATTCTGCATCTGCTGATTCCCATTCTGTTGCGGCGGTAATTGATTAGAAACCTGCCCCGACAGATGCGCTTGCACATTCATCTCCTTTCCTCTTGCGGCGGTAATTGATTAGAAACCTGCCCATGCGCTTGCACATTCATCTCCTTTCCTCTTTAAATTTACACCAATAGCTTACCACCAAGTGTTCTTGTACTTCTTCTCATGCCCTCCAACTGCAACAAACAAACAGAAAATCAATAAAAGGAAACTAATTTGGGAAAAAAAAAATTAAAAAAAATCATTGATTGATGAGTAAAAATCGAAGGAAAAAGGGGAGATTGAAAGAGGGGAAAGATAATTCGAAGAGTGAGGAAGCATAACCCTAAATAAATTAGAGAATTAGCTACCGAATTGGAACAGAATAGAATCGATCAAATTTTCCAAACCTAAAAAAAAAAAACCAAACCTGAAGCTGAAATAGAAAGAAAGAGATCGCAGCAAGAAGGTTTTGATATTGGGATTCGAGTTCGATAATTGATCGTCCAATCGCTATTTTCTATAATTTAAAAAAATTAAAGAAAATTGAATTATTATTTTTTTACACACCAGAGCAGGGCATGGCAGAGGGATTGAGGAGAAAGAAATC
This sequence comes from Populus euphratica, assembly GCF_000495115.2. Taxonomy (NCBI): domain Eukaryota; kingdom Viridiplantae; phylum Streptophyta; class Magnoliopsida; order Malpighiales; family Salicaceae; genus Populus; species Populus euphratica. Next base: position 57,782 of record NW_011500846.1, on the reverse strand, counting down.
GGAATTAAAAGTAAAAATATAATGAATCGGAGATTTTGGTGATTTAGTTCTGCTTCTGGTTCGTGTTCTTGTTCGGTTGGGCGAGGAAGAAAGAAAGAAATCAAAAGAGTTGAATTTTCTTCC
>NW_011500846.1:41776-57589 GCF_000495115.2 Populus euphratica | reverse complement strand
CGCAGGGTTAAAAAGTATAAAAGGTTTGAGGGGGAGAGAAAGAGAGTCGGTTATATTAATAATAATATTAATAATTTCAGTCAAAACAAAAACTAAAAGGTTTGAGGGGGAGAGAAAGAGAGCTGGTTATATTAATAATAATAATAATTTCAGTCAAAACAAAAGGAAATATGTATAGTTTAGGAGCAAAATTGGTACTACCCCAATAGTTTGGGGGTCTATTTTTGATAAATCATGGTGTGAAGTGACATAAGTACCCCTTCCTTTATCTTCCATTTTCACTGCATTTGTATCTCTTTCCGGTGCATGTACATCGCTACTTCAGTTCTCTCTCTCACTCTCTCTCTCTCTCTGATCTTTGTCGCTTCCTTTCTTGCCCTTTTCTCTTCCCATTTTCCATTGATTGTTTTCTAATAATTATTTTTTTGTATGATAAATCATTGTAAATATGCACCAAGAATATAAGGATTTTTTTTCTCAATATTATGACTGGTTCCATTGTCACAAAGCCCAAGTGGGTTGATTGACACCATATAATTATTTATGAGTTAAGTTTTCAAGGTGCAAGAGTCGAGTTAATGAGAATGTGGTCCTAGTCTTCTCTGTCAAACCAACCTTGGACATCATCATCTCTGTGGAAGCTGTTTTTTATGGACATAATGCTAAAAATAGCTGTTGTTCAGGGTGAATTCTCTTCTAAATCAGCTTATGATCTTGATCAACGTAATTGGAGCAAGCCTTGGATGGGATGACACTCAACAAAACAAGGGTTGTTTATAGCTTGTTGCCCAAAAACTTTAAATGAAAACTGGTTTGTAGCACTAACATTGTTATGCTGTCGAGTCTCCTTGCGTTGCTTATTGATTGTCCATATATCAAGGAAAATGTTCTTCGTTTTCTTCGAGATTGTTGGCAGGTGAGTTCGGCTTTCTTCTTGAAAAAGTTTCATGCTGGGTTCTTAGGAGTGTGAGTCGAGTGATGACTCAATGCTGGGAGGCAGAAGATGACAAGAATGATTGATTGTCACCTACTGTTCGTATCTATGGCAGGTACGTCTAATCGTGCTATTACTGTTAGAGAATGTTTAAAAGCTTGTGAGATGGTGTTTGTAAACACAATCCTGGACTTGTTAGTGTTATTTTTTTTTAAAAGCTTGTGAGATGGTGTTTGCGAGCACAATTCTGGACTTGTTAGTGTTATTTTTTCAGATGAGTGCAGCACGTGGTCGCATCGTTTTAAAACTAATTTGGGATATTTACCTCCATCAAGATGGGTCTGTAGGCCGGTGTGGCAACATAAGCATGGACAATCTGAGATTGAGATGGATTTGGTGGTTTTGATTAATGTTGCAAGAGGTTCTTCAACTTCTTTGATGGAGGCTAAATCATGTGGTTGATTGATTCTTCACAATTTTCACCACAATGAAGCACTTTCTAAAAAGCACGCCCGCAAGCGAGCGCGCACATGCATGTAGGGAGAGAATGATGGGAGAAAAAGAGAGACGTGATCTTTTTTCTAACAAATGCAGAAAAATAACGATGATACATCATAAGTGGGTATATTCACCACAGCCTAAAATACTGGCAAATAGGCTCATAGCTATATTCACCATTCCTGCAGATTCCCCCCCGTTCCACTGTATCATTACAATTAATACATCAAATGGATCTCTCTTCCCAGTGGGTTCACCAGTCACAGCTGGATGTGGGATTTAAAGCAAGTAAACATTTCAATTGTATGTTGAAGGCCTTGGTCTTGGCGGTATATAAAAAGAGTTACCAAGATCAATTGGAGTTTGTAACAATGGGTTCCATCTATCAAATACAATTCGCCCACCCCGGCCAATTCTTCCATGAAATCTATATGGTGGCATTGATGTATCATTCTTCATTGACGAATCTGCTGGTGGTACAATGCCTGCAGCTGCCAACTTTTCTGGAACCAGAGGCTTTGTGAACAAAAGCTCTGGCTCAAGAGGGTCCTGTGTTTATCCATAAAATAAAAGAATTTAGGAGCATATTTCATATTCAAGAAAGGACAGATGGAAGCGCAATTTATCATCATCATATCACCAACTTATTGATTAGTAAAAAAAACTAATCAACTATTGTAGCAGTGACTATTTGTAGTGATTACTGCTTTTGGGAGTTAGGCAAACAGAGAGTGAGAGAGAGGACAGGTGATTCACTAAAGAATCCATCCCTTTACCATTTTATTGAGCCATCCAAGTGGTGTATGCCGCCGTCTAAACTCTTGCTTCACGGTTACAGCCGGAGCTGCCAGCGGATTGGAGTCCGTCACAGGTGGATTTTGAAGTGCAGGTCTGCTACGTGGACGGCTGTTTGCATGGTCATCTGAATCAACAAATTCATCTTCACTTGAAGCGAACTTGGAAGAGAGAGGGAATCCAGGAACAGCCAAGCTGTCTTCAAGGAGCTCAGTTTCATGCTGCACCAATGAAGTAAAGGATTACAAACAAAACACAGAAATTGCATGGCACAAACATACATCCAAATAAACAAATTGATATGTTGAATAATAGATGATCCAATAAAAAGAAGGGAAAAAAGGAAACAAGGAACCAACAATAAGGTACATGAGATACCTTGTACTTCATTTGGATCCTTTGGAGGCTCACCTCACTCTCCATTGCCTCTCTCTTTTTCTCCTCTCTCTGCATGCATACATGTATAGGCAGACAATGAGTGCTTCCCTTAATATGAAAAATCAATGACTTGCATTTTTCCATATATTCATTGAGTTTTCATCAGAAAAAATCCCACCTTAATCAGAGCCTCAAGTATGGTCTTGGCTTGTTCAAGGTTGCGTCTGACCTGAATATACAGGATAAAATAAAATAAACATGTTGAAGAACAGATATGGGAAATGATACGACTTATCAAAGAGATTACACAACAGAGAGCTGTTCAAATTTTGCTCACAAACCAGATAACTTACCAAACAAAAAACCTATGTCAGTTCACTTCATCCATTTTTCACAAGTTATGTCGTTTAGAATAAGAAACTTGCAGGCATACCAACCCATTAGACTTCAGAAAATAATTATTCTGAGTGATTCTCCTTGCATTCAAGGTCAGTGTGCATTTGAAGGCATGGTTAGTGAAGAGAAAAGATGTATCAAGTTGAAAAGAGAGAAGGAAAAATCATATGCTATGAACTGTTCTTCTAAAATCAGGTGAAAGTGGAATACTGCCTGTCTATAATGTTTCGCTTACAATAAGAGCCTCATCTGACAGATGTTCCTTAAATCCACTCTCCCACTAATTGAAGTGATGAAAAATAACCCTGTTCTCTATCAACAACTTATATTTAATGCCTTGCCTACCTGATGAAAAATAACCCTGTTCTCTATCAACTTATATTTAATGCCTTGCCTACACTTCCCATGCTATCCCCAATTCCTCATGTTAGTGACTTACACAGATTCTAACTCCATCCATCATGCAGAAATCAAAAAAGATAATTTGCTTTCCCAGGGGAATATTGACTGATGCATGACCCCGACCTCATACCAACCTTCTTCTTCCATGCTGAAGTGACTTACAGTCACTTATTTAAAAGAGAAGTTCAGTTTCCATGAACACAACAAGGATGCTATGAATGTGTAAGGTTATCAGTACACACACAACAGAAAGATGAAGGACAGGGTGGATAATCTGCCCACTAGCATGTTTATAGTAGGCAAACTTTTAGCAATTCTAAATTTTAGGGATTGTAATTGAGGTGTTAAACACAATTTGAGTTCAAGTTAATTGGGATTTGATTTAAAAAGGGGCCAGCTAGAAAGAGCTGTTAGTTTGGAAATTTGAGCAACAACATTAACTACAATATAGTTATATTTTGGAGGGCTTAATTCATTCAGTTGGTGAAAATTCTGAAGATGATTTAGGATGTTGGTACAACGAGAAGAAGGGGGTACATAACTACAATTCTAATGAATCAATAAGGTAAATGTCGCTAGTTGTGAGCAGTATGCTAAGACATCGTAGCAGTAAAATTTTGAAGCAGGAAAGGAGAAGAGAACTGACTTTTCTTTATGCACCAAGCCTCAACAAAAGATCTCAATCAAATACACACAAGGCCTTTCAAAGGCTTAGCAATCCTAACAGGACTCAATTTCAAAGCAAGAAAAATAAATTCCTGCTATTCAGACCAAAAAAGAAAAACAACTATACAAACTTATAGATCTACATTAACCAAAGATGAAATTTTCTAACCAGCTAAATACTTAAACAGTCAATTAAACTACCATGAATGCTTATTTTTAGACTAAAGTGAAATCTTAAGTGGCATGACATTACCACATTTTATTTTAAAGAGATCTTGTGACTAATCAAAATTCTTCCCTAAATTTGATATAGACCCAAAAAAATGCGGGCACACGTACAGCATGAGAGCACATGCTTCTAGCTTAGCCAATAACAGACCCACTACAAGATTCATGTTTATCTCATGGTTCTTTGCAAATATTGAAAGCAAGAATTAGTAGAGTATAAAACACTGGACTGGTGATATCTTCCAAGGAAATAAAAGTGTCAATCTTGAATGGGAATTTTGTATCGACAATAAGTAAAGAAATAATAGAGCTCACCTGGCGAAGCTTGTCAAATGATTGCACATTATTTTCCCTCCTTTGCATCTGCATAAAAGAGAAGGAAGAGTTTAGAAACCTAGAAACAATTTCCTTATTCTTTAAAGATAATGCAAGGGATATCTTTTTGTAGGAAATTCACTTAAATATCAAAAAACAAAAGCAAAAGTATATACCCTTCTGGTGTGCAGCCTGTGGGCCTTCTCCCTTGGTCTAAACACATTGTAAGGATTGGTATCATTAACTGGCGGAGGAGGCTGTACCAATAAAAAAAAAAACAGAGATAGAGAGAGAGAAAAAAAAAGCCAAGACTGGACAATCAACACACAAAAATGAGTCAAGCATAAACATTGATCTTAATAAAAACTGATTATTAACATTAGTTACCACTTGTCGTCTAAACCAGTTTCACTAAAAAAATAAAAAAAAGAGAATCTTAGCAAGTTAATTGAAGTCAACAATAAAAAGAAATCTATGAGGACAGAATGGTGGGTTTGGTGCCATAATCTTCCAAATCATCCTCAGAAAAATCTTCTTGAAATTAAAAGTTTCAGCTCTGTTAAGTGCATCTTCACCATTTTTGCAGCCATGATGACCAGACAGGTAATGTTAGTTTATAAAGACTGGCCAGTGTTCTTTGAATGAATTTTACTAAACCTTTCTCCAAAATTTACAATTCCGTAATAATTTTACAACGCTTAATCACATCCACTAATATCTATTAGTTCAAAGTGTCTTGATAAAGTTTCCAGAAGTATTGTTTATCATCAAAAAATTTAAATATTGATTTCATGCAACTAACCTGCAAACGCCGTAGAATTGGTTTCTTCCATCTTTCACGCTACCAATAGAGAAAGAAAAAAAAGAAGATAAATATTCAATGATATGAACAGCTATATCACAACTGTCAGCTCTTTCACTGAGCATAACTTGATGTTAAATCTCGACTGGAAATATCATAAGAATTCAAAGCAGAATGCTGCAACTGAAGTTATTTATCATAACTCGAAACCATTACCTTATCTTTCCAATAATTATAGACAGACTGGAAAACTGCATAACGGGTGGACTGAGTTTGAGGTTGAGCTTGCAAGGCCTGAAAATAAAAGGAATGAAAACCAAAAGGAGGTTCAAAAGCAATGAGCTGTATATATATTGATTAGACAAAAAGAAACTCCATATGAAAGAATCATAACTAAGAGACAAGAAGTATCAATATTGTAAACATGAACTTTTAACTCCATTTCATGGCCCAATAAGGTTTACAATCAATGTATTTAGTAGGAAAGTCCGTGTTTAAGGAAGCAATAAAATTGCAAGACAAATGATCAAGCTACTGGCTTTTGCACATGACTAAAAGCATGGCAACATAGAGGAATTGAAGAATGGACACAAAATTTAACCTCAAGAGCTGCATCAAATTGTAGAAGTACAGGGATTGGTGAAGCAAGAGTAGGCGTTATAACCCCTGCTCTTTCCCGAGCTTTATGATCCAACACCTCCAACTTGAAAAGCAGAAGTTCAAACCTATATTATAACATATTTATTTAGAAGAAAAAATCACAGTTAGCAGCAATAATAACCTCCTCATTACTAAAAAAGGAAAATTAATTTACTTTTCAGGCGAAAGATTCTTCCTATCCTTTTTGTAGAAATCATGAAGCCAATCCTCATCCTCATTATCCAAATCATACTCAACAAACTCACCAAGCTCAGCTCGAGCTGCAAAAAAAGAAAAGAAAGAAATTATAAAATAAATTTGATTTGTTCAAAGAAAGAAAGAAAGCAAAAGGCAATGAGAAACTCACCTCCCCTAGCGCGAAGATAGGAAGTGGGGGGAGCAAAAGTGCGACCATAATCCCTTTCATAGGTATCAACAACGACAAACTGGGGAGTAGGTATTTCGGCAGCAAATTTCTTTGAAGGAATAATGTGGTGGTGTTGGTGGACATCATTTTGGTCAATATCAGGAGTAGGAGCAGGAGCAAGTGAAGAAGAGATGCGGAGGAGAAGCTGCTGCTGCTGCTGAGAGTTGCGTGTTGAATTCGGAGTGTTGTTGTCATCTTCTTCAAATTCTTTAACAGATTTTACGATAGGCAGTTTCTTGTGAATGTCCAGCGGACGCGGTCGAAACGAAAGCCTGCTCATTTCTTCCTTTTTAAAAAAAATGATTTGGGGATTTTGTTTTGTTTTCTTCTTCTTCTTCTTAGTATAATTCTAGGGTTTGCTCTGGCCTCTGACGGGAGGAGAAAAGAAGCCGCCTTTGACTAGAATGAGAAGAGTAAGGTAAGGTAAGGTAATGGATTGGAATGGTAATGAATAATTTAGGGTTTCAGAAAGAAAGGAAGAAGATGGTGAGATGCGACTGATGGACGTCACTGGCTATCGCGAGGGAGGAGTTTAGGGTTCCAACTTAGAATGGGGACCACTTTTTGCCTTTGTTTTTCCCATTCGTCTGGATATCACGGCTGAGGGATCCAATTACAAATGATCTTTGTTTGGGGATCAAGTTGATTTATGGTTGGGTGACAAATATGTTATTTTCCATCCCTTGGATGTTTTTAAATTTCATGTATAGGATTAGTAGTTTCTATTTATTTATTTTAAAAAAAAAAAAAAAACATACTTATTATCTGATTCTAGGTAAGTCTTCGCTCTCCTAGAGCATCATAAATCAATTAAAGATTAGATTATCTGAGAGTATTAAATTAACAGGTCACCATCTACATCTACAAAATTAAATTAATGTTAACACAATACCAATAATGTCATTTAATAATGTTTGATGGGCTATTCAAAATAATATTTTTATTTATTTTTTATATTAATATATCAAAATTAAAAATTAGAAAAAAATATTAAATCTTTTTTTTCAAAAATTTAGAAAAATGCATGGTTAATTAGCACTCCCAAATAATTAAGTGGTTACATTTCAATTTATTTTATTTTTTTTGGAAATAAAAAAAATAATATTTTTTTATTTTTTCAAAATTTTAAAAAAAAAATCTCAAACAAACACACTGTAAAGTTTAGCTACTAGGAGTTTTGAGACATGGTTAAATCAATATTTTCTCTTTATGTTATGGGGTTCTGATCATCAAAGCATTCTCTCTTAAATTGTATTCCATGCCATCAAAGATTAAATTGTGGGGAAAGGTGGAGTAGGACAGTAAAATATAAAACCACCTGCATGATATTTTGATATAAAGACTTCAGAAACAAAAGGCTGATTGCTGCGAGGATGTCATGGTTCTATCCCATGCAAGAGCAGAAAACACAAAAGACCTGCAACGTTTTTGTGTTCATGCATCATCAACGGTCTACTCCTTTGCTTGAATTCCACAACGTACTTCAACATTTTTAGTGGCTCCACTGCAGTCTGAGCCCATCCATCCAGGGCCACCATTTTCTGGTGTCTCCTGTGGTGCTTCTTCCACGACCCAATCATCCATGGCATCAATCTCTTCACCCACAACATTGTTTCCAACACCATATCGTTTGTTTTGCAGCTGCAAGTTATAATGAACAAATGCCAAGTCATTCAATCTTTGTTGCTCGATACGGTTCCTTCCGTCCATGAGAAGTTTCTCGGCCATACCCTTCTTCAGGTTATACCTAGATGCACCATCACAAGTCTAGCTCAGAATTCTGATGGCAAATCTTTGCAGCTCAGGACATTGTTCCCATAGGTACACCACCATTGGGCCGCGTTTGAATTTATAGGGACATCAAAGTTAATAAATTTCGTTCATGACCAACTCAATGATGCAATCAAGATTAACGGGAAGGGGGGTAGATAAAATCAAAGAAGGAATAGCCTTTACCTGGAGAAATATTGGTTCTTTCGGCAATTGCTCTCCCCTCTTCAAAATCACCTCTAGCATGTCTATACTCGACAAGCTGAAATGTTATTATAAGTTGAGTGCGCTGGTGTGCTACCATACGAACAACACAGCATAACAGGCCAAATGTAACCTCTGGATCACTATAGAAATCAGTTGAATAAAACAGACATGGGTTTAAATAATAACCCGCTGCATGAAGAGGGCTATAGAGATGTGCATCCCATATGTCATCAATTGCTGTCCAAGAAGGAATATAATCTGGTTTCTAGTTTTTGAATTCCCTTTTAATCGTCTCTTTTACTTGATCCATGGTTTCATATATGTATCCCACCTGTGGTTTATCAGACTCATTAACCAAGCAAAGAACAAGCAGCAGCGGAGAAGATGCTTTTGAGGCCATCTCTACTCCATTCCAGAAGGATTGATCCCCAACCAGACGAGCCACTCGCTTTCCCTCAGCAGTGGAAGAACATACTGAGTTCTTCCACTCAGATGATTCAAACATCCCCTTCAAGTTGTTCTTTTCTGATACAATATTCTCCAAGGTGAAGAAAGGCATAGCAAACTTCATCTTGGAGGGCTTTATCAAGTTGCAGTCATCTATATGATTTCTCATTAGCTTCAAAACTTCTGCATGTCTTTGAAGAACTTCGCAATGATATTTGTTTTTTCCAGCATAAGCTCAATGCAATGAGATGCACTCACACACCAAAACACACGTCAGCTCAAAGTTATTAAAATCACGATTTAACTCATAAAATTATATGATTTAACGAGTTAATGTAGGCTTAACATGCTAAATCGTTCATAAAACTCTAAAATGAGTGAAATCGAGTTGAACTCTGGTAAAATCATTAAAATCAGATAAAATCATGTAAAATTACGATTTCACCACCGATTTAACGATTTTATTGCAGAAAATAAAATTATTATTGCTATTACAGGTGTCCAACGCCTATTGGCATTTAGCCTATTGCTGTTACAGATCAAAAACAAAAATTGCAAAATCATATTCTTTCGAACTTTCATTGTTTAACTTTCACAGAGACAATTTGATGGTGAGAATTCAATTTCAGCTTATGTTATATGCCTCAATTAATTAGCAACTCTCGTAGCTCAAGAGGAGGCATATGAGAGGCAACAAGCAAAGTAACTATGGTTGAAGGAGGATAATTTGAATACAGAGTATTTCCATGAGATGGCTTCTAGTAGAAGAAAGTGTGCGGGGTGAGGTGTTTGATGAGATGTAAGGGACGAACAAGGTTGTGTTGGGGTATCTTTTCCAACTGTTCGATAAAAATCCTAACTCAAAATCACTTTTACTAAACTGTATTTAACCATGTGTTTCAGGCTTTCAGCTGCACAAAATAAATCATTGCTGGCTCCAGTGCAAGATAATGAAATAAAAAGAGTTGTTTTCCAGGTAAAACCTTATATCTGTTGAGGATTATTACAGAGATAATTTATTGCAGAGATAAATTAATTAATTGCCGAATTAACATTTCAATTTTAGTATTAGTTTTATAACTTTTATCCGTATAAGAAAAATATTTTTATTTACAATTTTTAAAAGAATAAATTTAAAAACATACATGTCAATTAAAATTAATATGAAATAAATTTTTACATGTAAAATAAATAAATAAATTATTTTATCTTCTATATAATCAAAACTTAGTGCAAAAAATAAAGTTTTAGTGCAAAAAATAAAGTTTAGGATGAAAAGCTAAAATTACTTGGCTAACTAAATTATTTTTTCTATATAAAAAATATAAGATACCATAATAGCTGTTGCCAATCAATATTTAAGAAAAAAGATATTTAATTTTAAATTATTTAAATTTTTATTTGAAGAATATATTTTAAAATGTTTGAATTATGTATAAATTTTTATTTGAAGTATGTATTTTAAAATATTTTAATTATATATAAATTTTTATTTAAAATATATATTTTAAAATACTTTAATTATATATGAATTTTTATTTAAAGTTAAAATATTTTAATTATATATAAATTTTTATTTAAAACATAATTTTTTTAATATATTTTAAAATTTCTTATAATCTTACAATTTTAAGATGCAAGTTTATTTTATATTTTTCATACCATATCAAAATCATAATTTTAACAACCCTGCACCAGCTCCTTTGCATAAACTGTTCGCCTACAAGCCCTGCCCATCCTAAAGTAGAAAATGCCACATTTTGAACAACATTGTCAATCCCAACCTCCTCAATAACTCCTTCCAGCAACAATTGTAAGGCATTCACATCATCAATGATCGCTGAAACATCAGCTGAGCGAAGATAAGTTGGACCCACAGGGCATTCCACAACAAAACTAACCAGGTTGCGACCCTTCTCATCAGCCCATCCATCCAGCAAAACACTGCACCCAGTGCTTGCCCATGAGCGACTAATCTCCTTCACATATGTTTTTGTCTCTTCTACTTCATCATGGAGGATCCACCCTTTTAAATCTTGTAAAGCTGGGACCTTATATGGCAAGTGACCATCACCAAGAGTGGCATTTATCATTCTCTGGAAGCTAGGCACAGTGGCAGTGGTTAAATCAAAACCTGTTTCGCAAAAGAATCTGCCAATGCATCTTTGAGCTTGCCTTGACATCTCTTTTGCTTCACCACTCATGAATGTTTTGGAACCTATTCTTCCATTAATTACTGAAACACGTGCAGTCATGTGATCTTCCACCACAGAATACATCTCTGCTTGCATTCCACTCCCACAACCTGCAGTTTGATTGGCATCATTCTTCATATGCTTAGCACCATTCGAGTAAGAGGAGTAACATCTCTTCCAGGGAAGATCTGGATGATAAAGATTCTGAACTTCCTTGCCGAGACTCACTCTCTTAGATTCTAGCAACATGTACCCTCACTTTTTCAGGAACCTTCTCACATTGCACTACACCCCCTCGTATACCTCCTAAGTGGTACTTGAGACGGGAGAAACCACTCATCACTTTACCACAGTAATTGCAATGAAATCTTGTCCTTTTCTCGTCAAGAGCAGCACCATGGTCATGAATATTCATGGACACTCCACCAACAGTCATTATGCTAAATCTAAGAGAAAAAGGAATTCTTAGAATTGCACAATCTTTAGCAGGGAGCCCTCAAGATGCCAAAAGTCCAAATCAAACGCTCTCGTCAAGCTTCAGCTGCAAATTCACATAAACAGAAAGTGGACATCTTAAGGGACAAACACAAAGTTTGCAGTTTCAAGATGGCAACTTGAATAATTTAGGAAAGGATACATAGCTGTAATAGATAAACATAATTCAACTTAAAAAATAGATTTGGGATAACAAGAACAGAACCAACACTGAAATGGGAAATAAAATAATAAATCAAGCATGAAATATGGAATAAAATAATAAATCAAGCAAATTTAGAACGGAACATGAAACAAGGTGGCATCTTTAACTTTCAAGTTTTAACAGGCAAACAAGTTTGTGCTCGTTGTTATCCACAGAAAATCTTCTAGTGAAGGGTATTTAAGAACTAAGGCACCATGAAGATTTCAGGTAAAAAATATAACACCAAAATTTTGGTCACAACCCCAATATCCTTGCTTACCATCAAAATCCAAAGAAATTTCAGGGACACCCAAATTAAGCCAAACAGTACTAAGAAAGCACACATTCCTGATTCCACTAAAAGGGAGATTCCTTTTCTAACTCTAACTTATGGACAACAAAACAACTCAAGGGAATATAATTGCAGAAGTCAAGAAACTTTATTTTATAACTCTCGAGCAACGCCCATTTCGTACAAGCAAATAACAGAGACCAAAGAAGCAAGATTTCATCTTTGGAGATAAAAGCCTAAGCTCTACCCAACAGAGAGTGGAAGAAAAAGAAAATAACCTTTTGGCGCTAACAATAACTAAGATTAAAGCTTACCACCAGAAAAATATGGATAAATTAGAAGCATCAGCGTGGTTTTACACATTCAAGAGACCAAAACAACATAGAGAGTGAAAGAAAAGACGTACCTATTAGAGTGCAGAACCGGAGAACTAAGAGAGGGTGACAAACTCGCAAAGAAAGATTGAAACTTGATCACCAAGACTAATCCTGTCACTTTAGCTTTTCTTTCATTTGCAGTTTGTCTTTATATCTCCTGTACTCCCCCCTCTCTCTCATTTCTGTGTTCTCTTGTCTGTAACTGTAAAAATGGTTTTGACTGACTGAAACCCAAGGGCCTTGGACACGTGCCTGAACCTTTGCTGTCTTCTGTTAAATGCTGATGCTGGTTCTGTTCTGTCATTAACTCTTAACTTAACTCCACAGTCCACGCGCTTAAGATTAACGCGCCACCATCCCATTTGATAGGGCATAGTTATTAAACCCAAATTGATGGAGTTTGTCAAAAAGACGGTCGGTGTAACTACTTGATCGATCTAGCAGGTCAATTTGGATGAGACTCGGTATTTTTTTTAAATTTAAGATTTAAAATTTATCAGTATATATATTTTATATTTTCAAAAAAAAAGTTGTGTTTTTTTAATGTAAGATAAAAAAACATTTTGATTTAAATATTTCAACTTAAAAAAATAACATAAAATCCTTTTAATATAGGATTTGAAATTAATTATTATATATACTTTATGTTTTCAAGAATTTTTTTTTTTAATATGAGATTTGAAACCCATTAGTATATATACTCTATATTTTCAAGAAAAAAATTTATGTTTTTGCAATGTAAAAATTAAAAATCATTAGTATATATATATTCTATATTCACAATAAAAAAGTTATGCTTTTTTAATATGAGATTTGAAACCTATTAGTATATATACTTTATGTTTCTAAGAAAAAAACTATATTTTTTCAATGTGAAATTTGAAAATTATTAGTATATATACTCTATGTTTACAAGAAAAAAACTATATTTTTTCAATGTGGAATGAAAGCTTTTTTTATTTAAATACTCCAGTTTAAAAGCTTAACATAATATTTTTTTAATATAGAATAAAAAAATTAAAATATTATTTAAAATTTCATTATTTATAATATTTATGGCCTATATTTACATGGATTTTTTCTTAATTTTTTCATATATAATATTAAAACATAAAAAAAATTAATTAATTTTTTCGAGATAATACAAATCCTACTACTTTTACATAAATAATTTTAAATTAAAAATATATTAAAATAATATTTTTTTAATTTTTTAAATCAATGTGAGATAAACTTTGATAAGAGGTATTTTTAATATTGTTTTTTACTATGCACCAAAAATTTAGTTTTGATTAAACCGGTGTGGTTAGATTTCTAAATCATAATCAAAACTAAATTAAACCTGAATTATATGTTATATTTTTAAATAAATATCTTTTAATTAAAAAATATATTAAAATAATATTTTTTTTTAATAAGTGCAAGTTGAAGAATTTTTTTTTATATACTTGTTTACTATTTATCATATATTTAATTTTAACTAAATTGATTTAACTCAAATAATTGTAATTTTATAAAATCAAAAATAAAATTTTATCAAGTCATAAATTAGATGTGTATTTAGTAATATGATATCTAATATTTTTATAAAAAATATTTTTTAATTAAAAATATATTAAAATTATATTTTAACATTAAAATAATAAAATATTAATTAAATATTTTTTTAAATATTTGTTTTTTTAAAAAAAAAAACATTGATGGCAGTCCACGCGCTTAAGATTAACGCGCCACTAGCCCATTTATTAAACCCGAACCAGCTAACAGGTCAACCTAAGGCTGAACTGGTTCGAGTTTATCAAAAAATGGTCAGTGTAACTACTCAATTGACCCAGTAGGTCAATCTGGACGAGACCCGGTGTTTTTTTTAAATGTGAGATTTAAAACCCATTAATATATATATTTTATATTTTCAAGAAAAAAATTATCTTTTTTTAATGTAAAATAAAAAAAAACCTTTTGATTTAAATATTTCAATTTAAAAGAATAACATAATATCTTTTCAATGTAGAATTTGAAACTAATTAGTATATATACTTTATGTTTTCAAGAAAAAAATTTATTATTTTTCAATGTGAGATTTGAAACCCATTAGTATATATACTCTATATTTCTAAAAAAAAAATTATCTTTTTTCAATATGGGATTTAAAAATCATTAGTATATATATTCTATGTTCACAACAAAAAAAAAACTATGTTTTTTCAATGTGAGATTTGAAACCCATTAGTATATATACTCTATATTTCTAAAAAAAAAATTATCTTTTTTCAATATGGGATTTAAAAATCATTAGTATATATATTCTATGTTTACAAGAAAAAAACTATGTTTTTTTCAATATGGGATAAAAACTTTCTTTATTTAAATACTCCAGTTTAAAAGCTTAACATAATATTTTTTTAATATGGAATAAAAAAAATTTTAAAATATTATTTTAATTTCATTATTTACAATATGTATAGCCTATATTTACATGGATTTTTTCTTAATTTTTTTATATAAATTATTAAAATTTAAAAAAAATTAATTTTTCCGGATTGACCCATGAAACCCAGGACCTGGGACCCACCCTTGGGCCGGGTTTAATAACTATGGATAAGGGTAGTGATTTTTAGTGCTAATAAGGTGTTTAAATGCGTTATTTGGAGTGACGTGGTCTGATCAAAACAGGTGTCATGTGTAACTTATTAGCACAAGTGGAATATCAACACATTTGCTTATCTGTGTTGGCATGAGTTGTCCTCTACAAGATTATAAGAGGAAAATTAGTAATATATTCATTAGTTAATTAAGCCCATAACTATATAGCCATAATTGAAAATTTACGTTATTTATGTTATGGTTACAATCTGTTATATATATCCTCTTATTAATGTAAATAAGGCATTGGAGATAAGAAAGATTTTTCTCCATGATATATCAGAGCATACCGATCCTTCTATCAAATTCTTAATCAACTTTGTCTCTTTTCATGGTTGACATTGAACCCTAAATTGAGGAATCTCCATCTTCCTCCATTTTAGCCGAATTGACTACGAGAATGACTGAAGTTTTGAGCAAAACTTCAGCCCCAACCTAGACTTCTGATGGTGTTACTACACCAATTTGCAATAAGTTGGATGGCACTAACTATGCACTTTGATCCTAGGTGGTCGAGATGTATATCTCGGTAAAGATAAACTGGGATATATAAATGACAATCTATCTCAACCTCCTTAGACAAGTTCTGTTTTTCGATGATGGAGTACTAACAATGCAATTGTTAAAGGGTGGCTGATAAATTCCATGCATCCTTTGTTATGTGTGTGGACACAAATGGTCGGTGGCAGCCATGGTTGACATGGTTATAGTCAAATTGGGGGT
>NW_011500846.1:32161-41105 GCF_000495115.2 Populus euphratica | reverse complement strand
CATATGTGCATAGGTGTGAATGTGTGGATTTGTGCGCACATATTCATAGCTTCAAGTTTTCGTATCTCCAATTTTAGCTTTGATTGGTCAATAAATTTGTAGTGCCTGTGTTTCTAAGACTCTACTAAGTCACTGAGCATACTGATCATGGATGCAGAAGAGAAACCTGCTGAATCCGATAACATGGAGGAGTGGGTAGTTATACATAAACTTCAATCCTCATAACTTTTTTTTTTCTTTCCATACTCACAAGTTTAAAATAAGCCTTATTTGTAACTTCTTTTCAGACTCTATCAGCAAAAAATGAGACGTCAGTTTCTCCTAATTCCTCTCAGGATACAGCTCCTTTAGGTCATCCGAGGGATAACACAGGTCAATCTGAAGCTTTTGGTTCTCCTGGAGATCGCGCTGTCTATCCACCTAATATTTATGCCCCTCAGGCACAGGCGTTCTACTGCAGGGGTAAAATTTGACTGCGGTCTTGATTGTAAAATTTGACTCTTCAATTTTGTACCCACAAACTGTTTGACATAATATCCCAACCATTTTTATGATATTACAAATGCTTTAAACAACTCTTCTTGTTTTGTTGACTAGACATGGAAGTGGCACAGTGTTATCTAGATGGCAATGCAGACGCAGTAGAGTTTTGTACGCATGAGCCATATCACAATGTTTTAGCAGCTGCAACTTACACTTTGCAGGAAGGGGATAGGCCGAGTCGAACTGGTAGCATTTCACTTTTCGATGTAAATCCTGATATGGGTCGGTTTGAGTTGTTTTACCGCGTGGAGACTGTGGGGATTTTTGACATTAAGTGGAGTCCTGTTGTTGGGAATGTGGGTCCAATGCTTGCGCAAGCTGATGCTGATGGTTACTTGAGAGTTCATGGATTAGAATGTTGTTCTAATGGAGGTAAAAGAACTTTGATTTTGAAAATTTAAGTTGCATGGCATGTGCACATGTATTTATGAGTGAAGTTTTGATTCTTGAAAAATATCGTGTGAAAAAAGGAATTTTGCCCATAAATAATGTTATTGGTGTGTAGCTAATCCTATAATTTTCCATGTCCTTGAAAACACATTTTCTTGGAAACAAATGATGGTGATCCTTCTTATTTACTTCTTACATGTTAATATCATGGGTGACTGCTAAGTTAGTAAGTCTTTTGGCGTTGCCTTAAAAAACTCAGGATAGGACCTTTTTCATATTTGTGATAAGAGGGATTTAGAAAAGGAAAGGGTTAACATTGATATGTAACCTAACAATTGAACAATGTAGGAAAATAATTGTTATATGGACTGAAATTATAAATTTAGTGACTTGACTACGAAATCTATGCTCTTGTTGTCTTGTTTGCTTGATTCTTAGGAGTTTTTTGTTAATTCTTGATGCAGGGGACTCTCTGTCTCTAAAAGAGATAGTTGGTAAAAAAATAAGCTCCTCTATGTGTCTTTGTGTGGACTGGAATCCATCAACCACATCTATCTTAGTGGGGCTTTCTGATGGTTCTGTATCTGTAGTGTCCTTTTTAGAGTCCCAGTTAAATGTAATTCAAGAGTGGAAAGCACATGATTTTGAGCTATGGGCTGCATCATTTGACATTCACCAACCTCAATTGGTATACACTGGTTCGGATGATTGCAAATTCAGTTGTTGGGATTTAAGGGATGGTCCTTCCAATTTGGTGTTTCAGAATTCTAAAGTCCATAAGATGGGTGTCTGTTGCATTGCAAAGAGTCCTAGGAACCCTAATATTTTATTCACCGGTAGTTATGATGAGCATCTAAGGTTATGGGATGTAAGATCAATTTCCAAACCAGTCAATGAAACTTCAATTTGTTTAGGGGGAGGAGTTTGGAGAGTCAAGCACCACCCATATGAACCAGGCGTGGTCTTAGCGGCTTGCATGCATAATGGCTTTGTAGTTGTGAAGATTAACGAGGAGAAAGGAGAAGTGATGGAAACCTATACCAAGCATGGATCACTTGCTTACGGTGCAGATTGGCAGAGGGGGAATTTATCTCATAAGGTCAAACAAAACAGCTCTGTAGTGGCTACTTGTTCTTTTTATGATCGGCTTCTTCGGATATGGATACCAGAAAGTAGCGTTGTTAAGCAACTTTAATGCATTTAAATATACATGTGAAATTAATGACTGTGAAATGTATTTTACATTCAGGGAAGAGAAAGACTGAGAAGTTTTATACTTTCAGCGATCTTAATAAAAGATAAATATATTTTAATATGAATAATTATTTTAGATGGAGAAACATCGTGATTTATCATATCTTTCATACTTAAATTATACTTAAATTATAAATGATTATTCAGGATCAGATATATAGTTTTGGAACTTGGTAATGTTTAAGTTTTTTGGGTCTAAAATGTTTGTCAATTTTATATTATATTAGGCTTAGCTGATTATCAAATTTAAGTTTTTTAAGTTTAATATATTTATTAGATTTATTTAATTTAATTTAATTTTTTTAATAAATAAAAATCTTAATCAAAACTTAGCTCAATAACAACTCAATAGTTTTGTATTTTTTTATTGTTTATTCAAAATAGATCTCATTCAGGCATTCCTTAAACAAGGTTTTAATGTGATCAATGCTTGCATGAATGGGAACAATGTGGTAACTTTGGATTTATTGAACCACTTAGAAATTATTATTAATTTTTATGAGCCTAGTATCTCTTTATGGCTCTTTATGGTTGTCAGTGATTCCTTGTCTATCATTGCTTTATGCGTTATGATAGCTCTAGTAGAGAATGCTTTTATTGTTGAACTAAAAAGAAACTGTTTCTGAGGATGATCTTTGAATAAGAACAGATCTTTGAACTGAGGTTCGTGAATGTCAAATGATGCACCTCATAGCTTAAAATCTTGTGCTTTTCACTCTTGAATTACGTTTAACTGAAACTCTGAAAAGGACATTACAGATAAAAAACCATCAGAAAGCCCCACTGAGATAGATATGGTTGATGGATTTCAGCCCACACAAACACAAATATAGGACCTTATTTTTTCACCAACTATCTCTCTTAGAGACAAAGAGTCCCTTATATCAAAAATTAACAAAAAACTCCTAAGAACCAAGCAAACAAGAGCATAAATTTCGTAGTCAACACTAAATTTATAATTTCAGTCCATATACCATTATTTTCCTACATTATCTAATTATTAGGTTTCATATCAATGTTAACTCTTCCCCTTTCTAAATCCCTTCTATCACAAGTACAAAAAAGGTCTTATCCCGGGTTTTTTTAGAGCAAATCCAAAAGAGTTTATAAACTTATTATCTTAGCCGTCACCTATAATATTAACATGTAATAAGGAAATAAGAAGGACCACCATTATTTATTTTCAAGAAAATGTATTTTTAAGGACATGGAAAATTGTAAGATTAACTATACACTAATAACATTATTCATAGGCAAAATTCCTTTTTTCACTCTATATTATTCAAGAATCAAAACTTCACTCATAAATACACGTACACATGTTAAACAACTTAAATTTTCAAAATCAAAGTTCTTTTACCTCCATTAGAACAACACTCTAATCCATAAACTCTTAAGTAATCATTAGCATCAGCTTGCGCAAGCAATGGACCCAAATTCCCAACAACAGGACTCCATTTAATGTCAAAATCCCCACAGTCTCCACGCCACATCCGGGTTTATATTGAAAAGTGAAATGCTATCAGTTCGACTTGGCCTATCCCTAACACAATCAAAGAGTTGATGTCTTATCCCAAGTGCAGGAATGTCGAAGTAATAAACAATTTGGCAAGACCGAGGTTGAACAACAAAGAGGTGAATTATATAAATTATAAATATTGAAATGATTTTTGATGTTGAAGAGAACTTTGAGATGTAAGGATTAAATCACAAATGTCAAGGTTAGAAGATTCACTAATGGTATTTTAAATAAATATAATATAAACTCTTTTTATTACTCAACTGGAAACCACACATAAAGGAGGTTCCAATCGGATGATTTATCGTTATTAGCTCATTATAAATTATTAAGATAATCATATTAATCATCTTACCTAAGTAACACCATACTTATAAATATCATCAGGCATTCATGTTGCTAGCTTATGTTAAAAACAAATCAAGTTCCTATCATAATAACGATTTCAGCCGAAGATTATGTAGAATCAAACATTTGATGTACCAAGTATTATACAACATAAATTTAGATTAATCATTTAACAAGCAAGGTATAAAGAATTAGTAAGATAAAAATATAAAACATGTTAAAAGCAAACTTTCTTGGATATAAACATTGAAGTCCATGTTGAGTTTATATTATACCTATTCTAACATCATTGTTGAAATCTTTTCACCTTGACATAATAAACTTAGCTAAACATTAAGAAGAAGAAAAACATAATAAACAATATAAGAACATAAACATGAAATAAGTTAACTAAATATATGAAAGAAAATGAAAAAGCATAAATAAAAGATTAATATCATAAAAGAAAACTTGAACATTACAAAGATATAAAGAGAGAATGCAAGAAGATGATTTTGATCTAAAAATTAATATAAATAAATACATGGCAAATGCTTTTTTTTAAAGGCTAAGATTTAAAACTATTGATTGATTGAATAAGAAAATAGTTAGTAGCCAACCATTGATTTGGTGGCTTGTTTTTGACATTGGTGGCTGTTGGTTATTGATATTATTGGCTGATTATTGATATTGTTAACTGGCCAAAATATCATTGCTAACATCAAAATTAGGGCCCTTTAAATTATAGAAGTTGTGGGCAATTGTCTCAGATTTCCAACAAAAAAAAAAATAGAGCTCATTTGGACTTATAGAACTCAAGATATAAGCTAAAAACATAATAGTGTTGAGTTGTAAGACAGCTTCCAACTTCTTCGTTGTTGCTAAGATCTGAACTTCAAAATGGCATAATTGAGTCTTTGAGTTCACATGAAAGTTGTAGGTCTATGTCTTACCTTTCCATCCATATAAATTGGATGTAAATCTAAGATCTACAACTCCAAATATGATCTAATTACCAAACAGTGTTCAAGTTTGAACTACAGCAGCAACTCTTTTCTAAGTTTGACCCTCTCTTTATCTTTTCAATTTCAATACTTAAACTCATCAATTAATCCTTTTATTTATATAATAGACCTGCATTTAGGATGAACTTTTACCATGAATTAAAGGTATATTATATTATTAGACTTGTTAATATAAAACATGCTTTAGTTAGGAAATTTAGTGATACTTTAGGTGAATATGATGACATGAAACCTTAATAAGATTGCACTTTTAAGTATTAATCATACCCCTCAACTAGCTTATTACTAGTCCTTAGTTATCAAAACATTAAAATAGAAAAAAATAATTTACAAATACCATAAAGTAATGCATTCATAATCTAACTTCCATTAATCTATCCAGATAAACAAACTCACATTAAATTTATATATTTGCTACATACTTTTTAAATAAGATATTAATAAACTTTCTTTTGGTGCTTAATATATCAACATATAGTTATGGGGCTTTACTTGGAACAAAGCAAAATTTTTGTTCAAATGTTTAAGATTAACTTCCTTAGGTTAAGATTATTATTTTTTTTTTTTAATATACATATAACTTAAAAACACAATGCATCTTTAACCTATGTAACGAGCTTTTAACTAATGACTCCCACACCAGTTGGTATTAGGGTATTAGGTGTTGAGACACCCCTTTGAGCTTAATAACCCAGGTTGCAAATACCGATACGTAGATAGTGCAATGTTTGATTCCCTTAAGCTTTCTCCTTAACCTATATAATAAGCACTGGGTCAATAGCTTCCAAGTCAGTTGACTTTAGGATACTAGGTGTTAAAATACCCTTTCGGGCTTAATTGTTCAAGTCAAGGAGGCTACAAAATCAAACTTATCTATTTTTTTATTTATTCAATTTGTTGTTGTTGTTGTTGTTATTATTATTTTATTTTTTTGCATATTATATACTATCCCTTCCCCTTAATTGTTATCTTCAATAAAAGAACATGAACAATATAATAATCCAATGTGCAACCCACAATCATATATTAAAGTGTATGTGTGTGTGAAAATGAAGGTTTATGAATACTTGTTAAATGAGCATATAAGCAAAATCAAGTGATAACAAAGCAAGAGTTTATGAACCTGAATATTTCAAGAAGTATTCTGATAGATCTTATTAAAAATATTTACTAAGATGTCTCAAAAGTCACTAAAGTTTCTCATTTACTCTGTCATCTTGGTAACAATAGTTTTGTAAATAGTTTTCATAATAAAAATATAGTTAGTTATTTTTTTTTAATATCAACTACTACTTTTTCTCCTCAAGCAAAACGAGATATTGTCCTCAATGTTCTAAGGCAGAAAGATAGAGTGTAGAAGACATCTCCTGAAACAACTATTGACAAACCTGAAACACACTTAAACAAATATAAGAAACAATAAAACACAAATCTTATGTTATTAATAAAACCAAAAGACATAATTTTTCACAAACTAAGGTTCAAATTGAATCTAAGCTTTTTACGACATTCTGTGATTGACCAATTGAGTCGACTCATTAAGGGATCAATTACAGGGATGAAAAATTATAGTTGGTCAATCAATTGTTCAGTAGTAGCAGTAGAGATTATGATTTGTCATGTCGAAGATGTTAGAAATTCCTGTTACACAGATTGATCAAGAAAAGACAATAAATTATTATAAAAACCATTATCATTTAACAAACCTATAGGTTTATGGTAAATGTGTAGTTGGGCTCAAGAGAAAATATGAAAGATCTCTTATAATGTGCCCAGACCACCTAGTAAGGCAATGAAAGCGTTAGTATGTTAAACATTGTAATCATTCAATTAGACATTATGAAAACCTGTAATTCCTTTCTAATTGTTTTTCCAATGATGTCATCTTCGACTAAAACTTTGGGACGACCCCCAAAAATTGACTACCTTTTAAAAATACAGTTATTGAAACAACCCTCGTTAACCAAAGGTAGCCTCCACCATACACTAAATGAATCTTTCTCTCAGCTAGTACTTGACTAAGATGATTTGCTGATTCTAAAAACTCCTTTTCTTTTCTAGGACTATATCCACAAAAAATACAAATATTTTGTATTTTAGAAATAGAGAAACTTGTCATTTCTACATACTTTTATATCTATTAAATGAATAGGTTGAGTAGAAATGATGGGAAGGAATAGAAGATTTTATAGAAGAGAAATTGAAAATGCAATCATATCACCTATATGTATGTTAGCTAGAGTCTCTCTCTCTCTCTCTCTCTCTCTCTTTTATATTTAAACATGTGCATGTACAAGCAGTTGTGATTGTGGCTCACATCTTTCCTTGGTTTTATGTCTAAGAACAGCTTAAACACCCTCTCTAGGTCGGGTATAAGCTTTTCATCTAGTTTTTTAAAAAACTAACAAACAGGGTATTTTTTAGTCAGATTTGTAAGATTAAGTCGATCATGTTCTTTATGAAAATAAGGTCATAAATCATGAATTATACGATGCACATCTCCACTAGGATGCATCTCAATAGTTAATAAAAGATTATCGAAAAACTCTTTACTTAGGCCATTCTTAATGAATTATATTTTATTTTTATGGTTTATAGATACCATTCCTAAAGAACAACATTTTACATTACAAGTTCATCTGGCACATTGGTGATAGACTTTCAGTGGTTTCGTACGATGTTTCTTTGCAAAAATGCTTTTACATGTCCCAAGCATAATAAAAGAGTTGGAAGACTCACCTGATAATCGGATCTTTGCTTCAATTATCCAGCGAATATCTTCAGGAATTCCATGGTTCATTAACAACCTCAATCTTTCACACCTAGCACGGTAAATTTTTGTAATCGCATTCTGAGGCAGAGCAGGAAAATACTTTTTCAATTTTTCAAGAGTGGTGTACATTTTGTTTAAAAGAGAAGTGAAAAAGAGACGCAAACAAAAGATTTTTTGTTTTGTTTTTAAAGAGAAGTGCAGAAGAGATGTAAAGAAAAGAGAAGGAACAAGGAATTGAACAAATATATACAGAGATATCAATTATCATGGGAAACTGAAAGAACCGACTTAAGAGTCACGGAGTACCGTTATCCGCCATTTGACCGGGGTTGGAGAAAGACTAGCAAAACAAAAGTCACACCAAAAAGAAACACAAAAAAAAATATGAGAAAAACAAAATAATCAACCTTCATATACAGGATCATTCAAACCAATGGATTCATTTTCACTAGGAAAATTATCAAAGTAAGCTTTCAAACGATGTCCATTGACCTTGAAAACATTACCATTCTTTGGATTCTCAATATCAAAGGCCCCATAAGGATACAGATGTTTCACAATAAATGAACTGTTTCATCTTGATCTTAGCTTTCCAAGAAATAAATGGAGTCGAGAATTATACAAAAAAACCTTTTGACCAACATCAAATGTTTTTCTTAAGATTTTCTTATTATAAAACTATTTGATTCTTGCTTTATGAATTTTTGAATTCTCATATGCATCATTTCTTAATCCTTCAAGCTCATTTATTTGTAACTTACCAACTAGCTAACATTGTGATGTTTTGAATAAATAAGTAGAAAAATACAATAAAGCCCTTGGTGGCTTAAAGTGTGGGTATAAATGAATGAGGGGTAGTGTAGTAATTCAACAAAACTTGATAAATATAAATAGAAAGTAAAAAAAAAACAAACGAAGAGATCTGAAATTTGAGAGTGAATCGGCAGGAGAGAGAAGGGAGAAAGAAGAAGAAGAGAAAAGAGAGAAATTAGAAGAAAAATAGAAAGGAGTTGAAGGAAATAAGTTTAAAGGTAAGATTATATATAAATATGTGTTGATTAAGTTTTAATTTTGGTTTTGATAAATGTTAGGGTTTTGAAAATTTGTGTTTTG
>NW_011500846.1:27246-27845 GCF_000495115.2 Populus euphratica | reverse complement strand
CTTTCTTTCATTATGTCTAGCTAATTTTATTATGTCAAGGTGAAAAGGTTACACTAATGGTGTAAGAATAAGTATAGTGTAAACTTAATATGGACTTTAATGTTTGATACTAACATGTTTTGTATTTGTTATCTTGTTCACTCTTTAATATTTTACTTGTTAAATGACTAATATAGATTTATGTTGTATAACACTTAGTACAACAAATACTTAGCACTTTTATAGTCTATACTGTATGGTATAACCGACACCTAAGCTACGAAAGGAACTTGATTTGTTGTTAATATAAGTTATATTTATGAATGTCTGACAACATTTACAAGTCTTAGCATTAATTGAATATGATAACTAATGTAATCATGTTAACAATTTATAATTTAATTGGAACCTCCTTTGTGTATGGTTTCTAATTGAATAATAAGAGTTTATACTATATTTATTTGACCTCCCATTAGTAGATCCTCTAACCTTGACATTTATTGTTATTATTATTTAATCCTTACGTTAATCTTCCATCTCAAAGCTCTCATCAATTTCTTCTTCTTCTTCCTTTTCCTCTTCTTTATTGTTGTTGTTGTTGTTGTTGTTGTTGTTGTTGT
>NW_011500846.1:16213-27056 GCF_000495115.2 Populus euphratica | reverse complement strand
TGCAAGTATGGATTTTCTAATTCTAAGCCATGAAAAGAGGGTAAAAGTTGAATAATATCTGGCTTAAAATTAAAATAAGATATATCAGGAGGAAAAACTATGTATGATAGTGCACTTGTTCTTGTTGGATTCATATGATCTTTTAGTGTTCTAACACGATTATTCTCATGATGAATTGACTGGTTATCTTCTTTGGCCATGTTTTCTAAAGAAAATACAGATGTTCAAGAAAGTTGAGCACTTAATGTATGTGTCTAAACTTTCATGCAAGTGCAAAAGAAAAGAAAAGGAAACAACAATTAGAAAAATAAATAAAAATAAAATAAAATAAAATAAAATATTTAATTTATACAATAACCTACCTCCCTAGCAACGACGTTAAAAACTTGACACGATCAAAGAGTTGATGTCTTATCCCAAGTGTAGGAGTGTCAAAATAATAAATAACCTAGCAAGACTAGAGTTGGATCACATAGAGGTGAATTATATAAATTACAAATATTAAAATAATTTTTGATGTTGAAGAGAACTTTGAGATGTAATATTTATGTAAGGATTAAACAATGATAAAACAAATGTCAGGGTTAGAGGATTCACTAATGGTATTTTAAATAAATATAATATAAACTCTTTTTTTACTCAACTGGAAAACCACACTTAAAGGAGGTTCCAATCGGATGATTTATCGTTATTAGCTCATTATAAATTATTAAGATAATTATATTAATCATCTTACCTAAGTAGCACCATACTTATAAATATCATCAGGCATTCATGTTGCTAGCTTATGTTGAAAACAAATCAAGTTCCTATCATAATAACGATTTTGGTCGAAGACTATGCAGGATCAAGCATTTGATGTACCAAGTATTATATAACATAAATCTAGATTAACCATTTAACAAACAAGGTATTAAGAATTAGTAAGATAAAAAGATAAAATATGTTGAAAGCAAACTTTCTTGGATATAAATATTGAAGTTCATGTTGAGTTTATATTATACCTATTCTAACATCATTGGTGCAACCTTTTCACCTTGATATAATAAACTTAGCTAAACATTAAGAAGAAGAAAAACATAATAAACAATATAAGAATATAAACATGAAATAAGTTAACTAAATATAGAAAAGAAAATGAAAGAGCATAAATAAAAGATTAATATCATAAAAGAAAACTTGAACATTACAAAGATATAAAGAGAAAAAGTAAGAAGATGATTTTGATCTGAAAATTAATATAAATAAATATATGACAAATGCTTTCTTTTATAAGCTGAGATTCAGAACTATTGATTGGTTGAATAAAAAAATAGTTGGTGGCCAACAATTGATTTGGCGGCTGGTTTTTGATATTGGTGGTTGTTGGTTATTGATATTGTTGGCTGGTCAAAATATCATTACTAATATTAGAATTAAAGCCCTCTAAATTATATAAGTTGTGAACAATTATCTTAGCTTTCCAACAAAAAAAAACTAGAGCTTATTTAGATTTTTAGAACTCAAGATATGAGCTAAAAACATAACAATGATGAGTTATAGGACAACTTCCGACTTCTTCATTGTTGCTAAGATTTAAACTTAAAAATGGCATAATTGAGTCTTTGAGTCCACATGAAGTTGTAGGTCTATGTCTTACCTTTCCAGTCATATAAAGTGGACATAAATCCAAGATCTACAACTCTAGATATGATCTAATTACCTAACGATGTTCGAGTTTGAACTACAGCAGTAACTCTTTTCTAAGTTTTGCACTCTTTTTATCCTTTCAATTTCAATACTTAAACTGATCAATTAATCCTTTTATTTATGTGATAGACTTGCATTTAGGATAAACATTTACCATGAATTAAATATATATTATATTATTAGACTTGTTAATATAAAACATACTTTAGTTAGGGAATTTAATGATACTTTAGGTGCAATATGATGACATAAAACCTTAATGAGAATGCACTTTTAAGTACTAATCAATCCCCTCTTGCAAAATATAAGTTGCAGCTGCTAAAATATTGTGATACGACTCATGCATACAAAACTCTACTACGTCTACATTGTCATCTAGATAACATTGTGCCACTACCATACCTAGTTAACAAAACGAGAAGAGTTGTTTAAAGCATTTGTAATATCATAAAAATTGTTGGGATATTATGTCAAACATTTTGTGGACACAAAATTGAAGAGTCAAATTTTATAATCAAGACTATAATTTGGTTTGAGAATTTGTGTTTATGCCTGTCTGTGGTTATGATTGTTATGAGTGGCATGTCATGCAAAATTTTGTTGAGTTCTACTCCTATATATGCAAAATAAATAAATAAATTTTCCTTGAGAGAAGAGATATCTTAGGGTGATGTTTGTCGTAACTATAAGTTGATTTTTAGATGCTTCTATTATAATTGAGGGATTGTGATTCCTTTTGTCCAAGTACTTATATAAAATATTTAATTTGATCAGTCTATAAAAAATAAAGTTAATAGCGTGATTGTGTTTCACTTTTTATTATGTTTTGTTTATTTTCTTGTTTTAATATGTTTTTATGAAGTATTTTTTAAATTGTATTTTTAATATATATATGTGTGTGTGTATATAATTTTAATATATTTTAAAATAAAAACAATATTGCGTTGTCAAATACACTTTAAATCCAGTATCGTGGAAAAACTATACAGTGGAAAAACTATACATAACTAGTTTGATGCTTTTTAAAATGTGGAAGTTATGAATCTTATTAGATCTAATGATACCTAGTTGCCCATTAAAGTAGGGAAAATATTTCGATAAACACCAATTTTTATATATTCTAAAGGCTAACATCTCACTACGAGAAGAAAAGAAAATTTAAAGGTTCGAGCTCTGCTTCGAGCACAAGCCTACCCTTCCAATACTATATTATCATTAATTCCTGTGTTAAAAAGAAACAAACAATATGATAAAAACAAGGACTTGTAAAAAGCTTCATGTCACAATTGACTACATTTATTATGTGTAGTTGCATTTGGGCAGATATTATATGCTCCATTTAATAAGTTTTTTATTTATTTTTATACTTGTTTGGTGTTTTATCCTAGGTTTAATTTTAGTTAAACCAATTCAGTTGAATAAATTTTGGATTTCTGCAATTAAAATCAAAGTTAAATCGAATCAAATTAATATTTATTTATTAATCAAATTAATATTTCTATTACTATTACATAAATAATTTTAAATTAAAAATATATTAAAATAATATTTATTTATTAATTTTTTAAATTAATGTGAGATAGACATTGATAAGGGTTTTTTTTAATACTTTTTTACTATAAATCCTAAGTTTAGTTTTGTTAAACCGGTGCGGTTAAATTTCTAAACCATAATTAAAACTAAACTAAACCTGAATTATATATGTATTTAGTAATATAATATATTATATTCTCACATAAATATCTTTCAATTGAAAAATATATTAAAATAATAAAATTTCTTTTTTTTTCTTTTTCCAATCAATGTAAGTTGAATAACTTTTTTTTTTTTTTTTGTTTTCTTCCAACATGCCTTGATGCAAGTTTATTGATCATTAGACATATTGTAATTAAGTAGAAAAGCTGTGAGTAAGATGAGCTTCTTTATAAGAACAGAAGTTGAAACGCCTGAGTTCTTACTCTCTCTCTCTCTCTCACTTGTATTTGTATTACACCTTCAGATATTTTACTGTCATTGAAGTCGACGTATCTGAGTTCAAAGATTTCGGGGAGTCATATTTTTCATGTCACGTGATTACAAAGATTATACTTAATCTCTTAGCTAACCTAGTTTTTATGTACTTACCATGGATTTCAATATACTGTTACTACTAGCTAGAGCTAGGAATTAGACAGCAATAACAACGGTTGCATAAGAAAGAGTTCGGGAACGGGCGTATATGTACAAACGAAACAACCACCACTGTCTCCACCATGCTATTATGTAGCTAACTAGACTAACTAGAAGAATTGGAAACGAGCTGGCAGGGAACATGCAAGATAAAAGATAGGCACCCACTTGTTCGTGTTCTTTAATTTCTCTGCAATCTTATAACCATGATATCTTATAGCCATAAGTTTTCTGCAATCTTCTACTTTTCTCATCCATGATCTCTTTCGCTGTAGAGAGATGCGACAGATTTCATTTCTCTCGAGTCTCCATGATATGGCTTTACTTTCTTCGTGTGGTTTGGTATCTGAAAGTCTCTCAACATTGCTGATTTAAGTACCAAAATTGCCCATTCTGATTCTCCACGTTCTCTCACATTAGGATAAGGAAGGTGTCAGAAAACTGACATCAATTTCGCTTTAAATGAAGTGATGGAAAGATCGGAGAAATTGTTTTTCAAGGTACGATGTATAAAAATATTTTTTTAAAAAAAAATTAGCATATAAAAATAATTAAAATTTTTTTTTTAAAAAAAATAATCAAATTTCTAAAAAAGGTTTAACCCTAATTTCAATTTCAATCGGGATCTAAGTTAATCAATTTACTACCACATTAATTTTTTTTTTATAGATTAACATGGGTGTTTGGACTAGCTTGCACGCACCACGACTAATCCCACGAGTCCTGAAGTTAATGACCATGTAAGCTTCCAGTGGCCATTCACGTTCTTATATTTGCCATATGTGCATAGGTGTGAATGTGTGGATGTGTGCGCACATATTCATAGCTTCAAGTTTTCTTATCTCCAATTTTAGCTTTGATTGGTCAATAAATTTGTAGTGCCCGTGTTTCTAAGACTCTACTAAGTCACTGAGCATACTGATCATGGATGCAGAAGAGAAACCTGCTGAATCAGATAACATGGAGGAGCGGGTAGTTATACATAAAATTCAATCCTCATAACTTTTTTTTTTCTTTCCATACTCACAAGTTTAAAATAAGCCTTATTTGTAACTTCTTTTCAGACTCTATCAGCAAAAAATGAGACGTCAGTTTCTCCTAATTCCTCTCAGGATACAGCTCCTTTAGGTCATCCAAGGGATAACACAGGTCAATCTGAAGCTTTCGGTTCTCCTGGAGATCGTGCTGTCTATCCACCTAATATTTATGCCCCTCAGGCACAGGCGTTCTACTACAGGGGTTAGTCTCACAGTCCTTTTTATGGGCCTGAACTTGACGGTCACTGTTCACACTGATCATTGATGTCACACAGATGACACTAAGCATTAATGTTTAGACGTCAAATGCATGTAACTGCAATATTTTTCAGTTTTAGTTTCTGTTTCTTGATATCTTAGGTAAATTAATTAAGGGGCCATTTTATTCATGTTGTCAATCAGGTTATGACAATGCGACTGGTGAATGGGATGAATATCCTCCATACATAAATGCTGAAGGGTTAGAAATTGGGTCACCTGTAAGCACCCACTTCATTGCATCATTTTCTTACTTAGATCACATTTTCTATTATTCCTTGACCTTTTTTTTTTTAATCTTATTTAGGGTGTCTACAATGATAATCCCTCTCTTGTATTTCATGCTGGATATGGATATAGTCCGCAAATGCCCTATGGACCTTATTCTCCAGTCACCACTCCTTTACCGTCAGTCGGTGGTGATGCACACTCGTACTCCCCTCAACAATTTCCATTTTCTGGGCCACCTTATTACCAGCATCTAGGTCCTCCTAATATGTCATATATTACCTCACCATCATCCATTTCACAACCAGAGTTCAACACATTGGCAAACATCGACCAACAAGGTGATAACATGCTTTTCGGCCCAAGGCCTAGTTATCCTCCTGTGGGATCAATTTGTGGAGGCAGTTTTCCAGGAAAACATGGTTTCCATGATCTGCAGCATGGGTTTGATGGATTGAGATCTGGAGGACTTTGGTCAGCTTGGTCAAAGCCCTCTGATAGAAATAGGCCCTTGTCCCCCTTTTCACCTGCAGTTTCTCCACAGCCTATTGGCATGCTTGGGTCATTTGGGCAGAATGTTGGAATGGTTTATTTTCTTACCTTTTTTTTTAATATTCTGTAGATAATACATGATGCCACTTACCTTATCTCATTACAAGATGTTACTGTAATTAATGGTGCAGATTGTTGTCCGAGATCAATTTTATAAGCTTAGTATTCGGAAATTTTATCATAACTTTAAATGATGATTTATGCAAGATTTTTGTAGCCCTAGTAAACCAATCATGCAAAAGACCTTATTTTATTATTTGCCAATAAATGACTAAATGATTGTTTGAAGGCTCTTGCTTTTTTCCTTGTAAAGACAGAAGGCCAGCTGATGTTTTTAAGAATTTATTACATGGTTTTTACTAACCTTATCCTTCTTTTCTACCCATATCCAAAACATGGTATAAGAGGTCTAATAACATCCCTAGCTTACATTTGCACTGCCATAAATTTTGGCTATGACTGCAAACATTTTTAATGTACAAGTAGTGTGCATTTTTTGTTACTGATTAGCATGTTATGATGAGCACCAGGGATCGTCATAACAATTGACGAGGCAGATTATGGCTTTTAGTATTAAAGCTAGCTGACAAGTTTTTTGTTGCAGGCATCTCATCAACAAAGATCATTTTATGGCCTCGAATCAGGTTCAAACTCCTACAAAAGAGCCTATCTGCAGAGTGGCTACAATCAGGGATCTGGTTTTGGAAATGCATCAATTTCTAGTTTGGGGACAAACAGCGGGGGCTGGCTCTCCCTTGAAAACAGCAGATTGCGAGGAAGAAGCAATATTTCCTTATGTGGCTGCAACGGTAGTCTTGATATTCTTAGCGAGCAAAACAGAGGACCAAGGGCCTCAAAGTCTAAGGCTCAAATTACAGCTGATCATGGTCCTTCTGTTGATGATAAGAAACATAGCAAACCATCTGCCAAGATCCACAATGAGTCATACAACCAATCAGATTTTGTGACTGAATACAAGGATGCTAAGTTCTTCATCATCAAGTCATACAGTGAAGATAATGTTCACAAGAGCATCAAATATGGTGTTTGGGCCAGCACTCCAAATGGGAATAGAAAATTGGATACTGCCTATCATGAAGCTAAGGACAAGCAAGATCCTTGTCCTGTGTTTCTCTTATTTTCGGTAAATACCTGATTCTTCAGTGTTCAAAGATTAGTAACTTGGAAGCCAGACCACTGCCTTGGGCCACAAAGAAAGAACTTGATATACATCACTGAACTAGAGATTTTGGTGATGTTTACATTTCTTTTAAATGCATCAATGTCTTAGTGCTGTATTTACTCCTATCCAATATTGGAGGGAAACCAAAGCTCCTGCAGCATATCTGCCTCTTGAACTTCTAATTCTTTGTTAATTTCTATGGTCCCTTTATATTCTTCTAATTGTTTTTTTAATCTTATAGCAGGTGAATGCTAAATCTTTATTATTGCTTCTGAACTTCTCATTTCTTTTTTCTTGCTTATGTACTATCTGTTACTCTTATATGCAGGTGAATGCTAGTGCTCAATTCTGTGGGGTGGCTGAAATGGTTGGACCTGTTGACTTTGACAAGAGTGTGGATTACTGGCAGCAGGACAAGTGGAGTGGGCAGTTCCCTGTCAAATGGCACATTATTAAAGATGTCCCGAACAACCAGTTTCGTCACATTGTTTTGGAAAATAATGACAACAAGCCTGTCACTAACAGTCGAGACACGCAGGAGGTAGGAATTCATTTGGAACATCAAAAAATTTCTTAGTGCTCTAGGTATTTTTGGTCCACAACAAGAAATTACCAGTGGTTTGTTGGTCCTTGAAATTCCAATTCCAGGAGAGTCTAGGTAGTTAGTTTATTCTGACTTAGTTGCAGTTCATGTGATGTCACTGGCTATATGTAAGCTTAAAATTTTAATGATAATGTGGCTATTTCTTTTCTAGGAAATTATTTGGTTTCTTTTCACACTTTTATAAATAGAAATTCCGAAACATGTATTTTCTCCGCTCTCTTGTACCTAATATAAAGTTTGATTTATTGCAGGTGAAATTGGAGCAGGGTGTTGAGATGTTGAACATCTTTAAGAATTATGAAACTGATACATCTATCTTAGATGATTTTGATTTTTACGAGGATCGACAGAAAGCCATGCAAGATAGGAAGGCCAGACAGCAAGCCAGCCTGCTGGCTGTTGGTGTAGTCGGAGAAAGTGAGCACAGAAATGCAGTTACCTTGCCAACTGATATTATCAAGCAGATGTCAAAGAGTTTTGCTCAAGTTATCTGCTTGGATGAGTCTAGCAAAGAAGGCATTGTTACTGATCGAGCTAGTTCTGGCACTGATGGTTCTGTGGGAACTAGAGTTAAATTGGAAGATGGTATCACAACTGTCTCCACCTCACAGACCAGTTAGGAAGAAACAAATACTGCAAGATTTGGCAGTGCCTGCTAGTGTATGTGACATGAACTTTAATTCTATCTTCTAGTTCTCCATTATCTTGTGAAGGTAGATAGTTATATCTCAGAATTGATTGGAGTACATCCATAACTGGATGAAGGGCTAATGAGTTTTGCGGGGCAGATGCGCTGCATGTATAATACATGGTTTTTTGAATGTCGTAGTCAGTGTTCCTTCTGTTTTCCTGGTCCTAATGTTGCAGTTTGGGTGAGAATAGTTATGTGGAGACACTGTTTGAGGTCATGCATTTGCAAATAAGGGAAATATAGCAAAAGATGTTGAAGGAAGAACCTCATTGATTCTATTGTTTCTCCATAATGAGCTACGAATTCATTTATTTCATGTTATTCATCAATTTGTGAAAGAATCATGACAATGATGTCACACAGCAAAGTTGTCGGATTCTGTCAGCACTTGGCACCAAGTACCCAAAGTGGAACAAATGATATTTTGTATTGGTGGAAGGAAGACGAATAGAATGAATAACAAAAAAGTCACCTGCGAACTGATGATTCTAACTCTTATGTGCACAGCATGTGCAGTGTGGGCTGATGACAAGGAACTTGCTGCTTACCTCGTTTTCAAGCAAAGCAAAATCACTTTAGAACCTCGTCTACTGTGTAACTCTCTTCTTTGAGAGACAGGATAAGTGCACTATTCAATTTCTAAGAGGGACTGATCATCTTGAAGGCAGTATAGTAAATCTGACAAGCTGATGAACTGAAAGCGTGATCCAAAAGAAAGAGATTTATGCAAAACCTCTTATTTAGTGCCATTGAAAAAAAAAATTATTGACTATATCCTTAAACTAGCGGTAATTATTCATGCCATGTCATTTTCATCGCTATGACTGGTTTGGTGCTGAAAAGTGAGAGCAAGAGGGGGAGTGAATGGTTGCTATGTCTGCAGTATCCCTTGAGGCTTTTCACCAATAAATTGCTATTAGCAATTGGAGAGGATGGAAATAATTGCCAATGCTGAGTCTATGCGTGATCTTGTAGCTTATGCATATCCTCTTATCAATGAACTTGAGAGTGGCATCTTTCTACTAGTAAAATAATTTGGCATTATTCCAAGAAGGGATTGGATTGGGTGGATATTCAAGTGATCCTGACATGACACGTCCTTTAAGATTCTCCACTAAAATTAAGTACAATTCCCTTTTTCTCAATATTTTAACCAGAACCAAATATTTTCATCAACTTGCACTCAAAATTGTACTATAAATATATAAACTTTTGTGGATCGTCCAAAATCAGACAGAATCTCAATATAGTAAGGGGCAATGTTAGAAATCAAATAATCAATGGATACATACATTAACAATAACAAACTAAAATTGTCCTACTCATAACTTTTGTGATTATCTTAATTTTCCCAACCAAGAAAATTGTAGTAACAACTAACAGCCACTAGGAGGAAGGAAAATAAGAAAAGAGAGTAAAGTGTTCCTTAGTCCTTCAATGTTTAAAATGTATAGCTTAGCCCCTAGAATCTTGCTAACCATTGTCTTGTTTGGACACTATTTGGTTTTTCCTTAATCCAAAACGTTGTCATTTCATGATTTAAATTCTTAGAGAAAAACCCACATGGTGATAGATTAGAGAAAAGCCTAACAACACTTAGCAAGTAAAGGGATTAAGTTATAGGTTCTTAAATATAAAGGATTAAGTCATAATTTAATTCAAACAACAGGGACTAAAGAATAATTTACCTAAAAAAATAAAGAGAGCGAGAGAGACAGAAAAAAATGTAGTGACAGAAAAGTCAGGTATATCAAAGAAGCAAAGCTGTGAACTTCGTTAATGACCGACCGATCTTCCATCCTTTGTTTTCTTCTATCAGCCAAAAGAAATTATGGGTTTTACTTAGAATTGCTAAAGAAAGATGGGTTTCTTTGGTTTCAATGGATCATCACTCTATTCTTCTTTAAAATCTTCAATGGATTTTTGGTTCCAAGATGAAAGACTGAATTTTTGTTATGGATGTGCTATTCTCTTTGTTCTTCTTTGCATTATCCTTTACAACTTCTCCACAAGACTGCTCAGATTCTTCTCTTCTTCTTCTTCTTCTTCTTCTTCTTCTTCTTCTAGGCGACATCGAGGGATAACACAGGTCAATCTGAAGCTTTTGGTTCTCCTGGAGATCGCGCTGTCTATCCACCTAATATTTATGCCCCTCAGGCACAGGCGTTCTACTGCAGGGGTAAAATTTGACTGCGGTCTTGATTGTAAAATTTGACTCTTCAATTTTGTACCCACAAACTGTTTGACATAATATCCCAACCATTTTTATGATATTACAAATGCTTTAAACAACTCTTCTTGTTTTGTTGACTAGGCATGGAAGTGGCACAGTGTTATCTAGATGGCAATGCAGACGCAGTAGAGTTTTGTACGCATGAGCCATATCACAATGTTTTAGCAGCTGCAACTTACACTTTGCAGGAAGGGGAAAG
>NW_011500846.1:0-11342 GCF_000495115.2 Populus euphratica | reverse complement strand
ATCAAAGAAGCAAAGCTGTGAACTTCGTTAATGACCGACCGATCTTCCATCCTTTGTTTTCTTCTATCAGCCAAAAGAAATTATGGGTTTTACTTAGAATTGCTAAAGAAAGATGGGTTTCTTTGGTTTCAATGGATCATCACTCTATTCTTCTTTAAAATCTTCAATGGATTTTTGGTTCCAAGATGAAAGACTGAATTTTTGTTATGGATGTGCTATTCTCTTTGTTCTTCTTTGCATTATCCTTTACAACTTCTCCACAAGACTGCTCAGATTCTTCTCTTCTTCTTCTTCTTCTTCTTCTTCTAGGCGACATAGCGTTTCTTCTTCTTCTCCAGCTGCTTCTGCTACTGATATTGCCTCCTCTAATTCCAGGTACATAGCTTTTCTTATTCGATCTAGTCCCTGTTTTTTAAGAGAAAATAATTATTTTCTCCTTTTCTTCTACGTGGATGCTTTCTTTTTGGTTATTTTTCATTTTTGTTATTGATTTGGTGTTTGTGTTGAATTGGGGTTGGTTTAATTGAATCAAAGTTTCAATCTTGGGTGGATTTTTTTCACTGACATGCAAGTTCTGTTATTTTCTGCTGCTTATGCAGGGTTTCAGAGATTGTTTCAGTAGCTGACTTGAAGTTTTTGATTGAGAATTTGGATGAGAAGCTAATTGAGAATGAGAAATGGGAAAACGTTACAAATAAGAGAAACAATCTTCTAGCATATACTGCCAAATGTTTCAAACCTAAGGTTAGTTGCCTTCTACTACTAATACTACTAATGTTGTACTGTTTTCAATTTGGTAAAAGTTTTCTCCTTTTGATTGGTTGAATATATTAATTACGTTCATTTCAGAGTTTAATTTTTAATGTGTTTTATGAGTTCATTACTTATGGTACAAAGGCGGGGCTTGACCAATTGATTTATCTTTTGTACTGGGATCGGTTATTGTTGGTGGAGACCGGAGAGTGCTATTAGAGTGAATTAATGTAACGTGGTGTTTTCTTGTTGCATATTTGCAGGATGCTCCCATAAAGTACTTGAGCTTGACGGTGTTTGAAAATTGCACCATGGAGGTGCTAAGGGACTTTTACATGGACAATGAATACAGAAAGCAGTGGGATAAGACCGTGGTTGAACATGAGCAGCTGCAGGTGGATAGAACTAATGGAACTGAAATTGGTTGCACAATTAAGAAATTTCCTCTCTTGACGCCAAGGGAATATGTTTTAGCATGGAGATTGTGGGAAGGAAAAGATAAAACGTTTTATTGCTTTATTAAGGTAATAATCAACTGCAATCAGTTTGAAAGCATTAGTTAGTTGTTGCATTTTACAAGGTGATTTACCTGCACGGACTTGCTATCATGAATTTATCATCTCGATGGCTAATTCTTAATTTATATTTTGATGTTGATGATCATGTCTAGGAATGCGAATACCCTTTAGCTGTAAGACAGAGGAGGTTTGTACGAGTGAAGTTCTTTAGATCTGGTTGGAGAATCAGTAAAGGTAAGTTCCTGACCTGGCTTTTTGCAGTGATTTCTTGTCATTGCAAAATGGTCAGACAAACAAAAAAAGAGCATGATGTGTCTCGTTGTGATATTGAACTTTTTTTTACATTATATAGCTCTTAAGTTTCATATTTATTTGGAATTCAGTATTTTCTACAAATCATCTCTCTGAAATTGCAGTGTAGACGAACATAAAAAACAAA
The DNA here is from genome assembly GCF_000495115.2 of Populus euphratica. Lineage (NCBI taxonomy): Eukaryota > Viridiplantae > Streptophyta > Magnoliopsida > Malpighiales > Salicaceae > Populus > Populus euphratica. Next base: position 9,632 of record NW_011500846.1, on the reverse strand, counting down.
CAAACAAGGAATGAAACGTCTCATAATGAGCTTTATCGATACTGATTTTCAGCCTTTTATTTTCATATTTGTTTGGAATTTAGTATTTTAGAGAGCTTGCATGTTTCTTTCCAGCATGAAGTATTTAGCTCAGACTCAGTTTGATTTCTATCATGTTTCCTTCTGGAGTTTGTATTATTATTCATATAGTTAGAAATGGAACATCCTTTGGTGCTACTGAAGTTTTCTTCATGCAAGATATTGATCACTTTTGTTTTAGTTTGGTACTTTTCATCATCTGGTCTATGTTTGGAGACTATGTCCATGATTTTCAATTTGCCTGATCTCCTAGTTCTTCTTAAATGAAAACAGTTTATTTTTTGGATTGTCTATTTACCTATTCTTTTAACTCTTCCTAAATGGAAGTAGTTTACTTGTTTATTGATTATTTTGTAATTTCAATCACTTTATTTTACAGTCCCTGGTAGAAACGCTTGTCAGATCACAATGTTTCACCAAGAAGATGCTGGTTTGAATTTGGAGATGGCAAAGTTGGCTTTCTCAAGGGGCATATGGAGCTATGTATGCAAGATGAATGATGCACTACGCAAATACTCTCTGATGAGTCATCCTTGGACAGGTCCAGCTGTTACTGCAGTGGCTCTTATCCAGAAGGTGAGCACCAGCATCTTGAAATACCGATTTTGTTAAAGAAAATATTTCTGATTTAGCACAGCCTATCAATAAAATACTGGTGAAGTCATGGTTTCCTTAAGAACATTACACATAATATTCAAAATATGTAGTGTAAATGACTCAGTTTCTAAAAACTTGGGTAGGTGATTAAACTGCCAAAATTACTGAAAAAGAAAACATTACTTGCTTCATTATTTTGAGATCATCAAATTTGTGTTTTCTCTTGTGGCATAGGTTCCACCTGAACTAGAAACATTGAACACTGTTGTGGATACTCAGGCAACTTCAACATTGATTGCCGCACAGGGACTAGATACTGGTGAAGCCAAAGAGAAGAAATTCCTGAGAAGGCCATCTAAAAAAATTGTCGCAAATGGTCTGCTTCTTCTAGGGGGTGTAATCTTCCTGTCCCGTGGGCACTCTAGCCTTGGTGCTAAAGTTGCCATGGCATATATCCTGACAAAGCTGAGAAAACATGATGCCTCGTCAGGCCAAGAAAGGGAAAGATGATGTACATGATGACATTGTATGACCACGAGTAATGGTGGTGGACCTCATAAAGCTTGTTACCGCATATTCTGTTAACTAGAGCATGGAATCTGACATTTATGCATCTTAAGGAGAGTGCATATTTAGTCCGTGTAGGAGTGAGCTGAATTTCTTTCTCATCAGTGGTAGTTTGGTTCGTTGAATACTAAGTGTATAGAAAAGTTGTGACTTAGTTATTCTTATTACCATTTTCCACTAATATAATTATCAAGCCATCTTCAGGAAGTCAGGAGCCAACACCAAAAAGTTTGGAAAGCTTAAATGTAGAGTGCTCTCAATCTTGTATCCTCTTGAAGACTCGAGATTTGCAGCATCAAGATTAGCCGTGGCGAAATTGCTGGGCTGTGCTCGATTGTCACTGCAGTTGCTCCTGCCTTTGAAAGTGTTTTCTAAGTTGTTATTTTGCTGACAAAAAAATTTAAAGAAATGTTATTTTAATATACTTTTAAAAAACACTCACTGTATTATTAATCACATTATAAATTACGAAAGATAGTATAGGAGATCGTTTTTGGTTCTTTATTTGCCCTAATTTGTTTTGACTTTTGACCTAAAATTCAATTCAAGGCTGCCATCACTGAATTAAGGACACAAAAAGCAAGCTTGAAAAGGGTACGAATCATATAAAAAGATCATAACAAAGTTTGATATGGCAATTACCAAATTGTGGAGTATTTATTGACAGGAGACATTCTCTCCTAGTGATTTTCCATATTCCAGACATCTTTCCTCAATTTTCATTAATTTACTCCTGTATAATCATTGCCATCCTTTCAGTTAGAATATATTGAAATGAATGAAATAGATTATATTGATACGAATGGAATGGAGAATTATGCTTTGCCATGTTATGTAGAACTCTCAGGGAGTTCAGAAATTACAATATCACCATATAAGATTCTTCTTTTTAAAATAAAAAATAAAAAATAAAAAATTATAGATAATAACTAAGAAGATGTGATTATTTACTTTCAAATACCATAAAATTTCTCATATAAATAATTGTAATGTATGCGCAAATTGGCTTGAAGATACCTTTGACCATCCGTAAAATATAAGGATACGTAACTATAGTAGAAGGAAAAAAAAAAAAAAACCCATGGATTATGAAAAAGGCTTGGAGAAAAACGGCTAATAAAAGGAAGGAAGACTGTAATAGAAGGCTTTACCACTCGGCAATAACTTGAGAGGCTGGAAAACAGTGACAGACTCTCATTTCTCCTGATCATTCGCTCTCCTTTTTTCTCTGCAAAAAATGCCACTCACTTTTTTAGCCCTCTTCCTTCAAAAATAGCCAACTTTTCTTTTCTTTCTTTCTTTTCAATAAAGAAAATTCCTCAAGCTTCCACAGCCGAAGAAATAATAAACAAAGAACAGGAGAAAACTCCCATTCCCTTGTTGCTCCTAGAAGGCCAGGAAGTTGTTCTTGGCTGAATTCTGAAACGTCATTATTCATCGCCATCCCCTTGATAGCTTGAATATCTTGTTGCTTTTATAAGCACATCACTCTTTTCTTCTGCTTAAATATTGGTTTATGTTTTGGTTTAGGACAATGCACGATAGTCTTGTAGGGTTCTTGATTGTCTCTCTTGGAATTCTGACCACCTTTGTCCATTCAAAGACTGATTCTGATGATGGTATGTCCCTACACCATTTGTGGATGCACTGAAATTCTAATTGATTTTACTTTACATTTTGTTTTGATTCTCATGGTAATTACCACAGTTGAATGAGGTAACGGTGTTTAGGAACTATATAAACATTTTGTAAGGTTCCTTTCACAGATAACTTATATATGTCGGCTCTTAAGGTTGATCAGAGGTTGAAATTTCTGTGCATGTTTAACCTCAGGAGAGAATGTAATTTGATTTATTTAACACCATTCAAGGGTGATCTATGATCTACATGGCCTTTATCAATACCATAACCATTTTTGTTTAATCAATTGATAGTGAAAGCTATTCTCTCTAAATGCAAATAACTTCTGATGGGGTGTTCTTAGTTTTCATAGATTGGATCTGTCAAGGCATATTTACAACTACTTCTTCATGTATATCTAGATAAACACATTCAATATGAAAATAACTATGCTGAAAATCTCATTTCAATATACAGTTGTAATGTTTGAATCAAGTTGAACCCTTTTTGAGGCTAAATAAATAATAGAAGAAAACCATAAGCTCAATTTTCACCTCCAATAGTCCAATGGTCTAGGTTTAAAGCGGAACCTGTAATGGAATGCGAACCGATGGGTTTAAGTTATTGAAAATAGAAGCTTTTCTTTAGAAGTATTTCAATCTGGTTATTGGATCCCTTGTGCTCCACTGAAGAACTGGTTGTTTTAGCCATAAGTTTGGACCAAAACTGGATACAAGTAGGCTTAAAAGCTTCAAATATTTGAGGACAGCATTAAAACTCTGAACCCTTCTTTTATGATTTTCAATCACATAATCATAATTTGCTGAGTATCTATATGATTAGAAAATAATAAGTTACTTTCATATGTAGTTGTATTTAAAGATTCTGATGTTTCCAATATTGTGATTGCAGTTTCGGCTTTGAATGTGATGTTTACAAGCTTAAATTCTCCTTCAAAACTGAGTGGATGGAAATCAAGAGGTGGAGACCCTTGTGGAGACTCATGGGAAGGGATCCACTGCTCAGGCTCATCTGTGACTCAAATGTAGTTAGATTTGCTTATCTAAGTATATCCAGTGAACAGATCTTACATTTCATAAATTTAGCAGGAATAACCCTGAAATTTCTGAATGCTGCCTTCTATTTGTCAAAATTTTGCAGAAAGTTACCTGGACTTGGACTTACTGGATCACTGGGTTACCAGCTATCAAACTTGAAATCTGTCACCTACTTGTGAGGCCCAGCTTCTAAATCACGCACTTCTTACACTACTTTTTTCTGATGAAGGAACATAACCTCAATGCTTTTTGTATTATTTGTGATAGTACAGTGACGTGAGCAAAAACAACCTCAATAATGATATACCATACCAGCTTCCTCCCAATACAGTTAACTTGTAAGTCTCCTGACATTTTCTTTTATTAATATTGAATATACCAACAAATTTATCTGGAGCATGATAAAACAAGCCTTTTTTATTTAACCTAGCTCACTTTTTTACTGGAAAGATTGAATACAATGTGTTTGATATTAATCTTTAAGGTTTAATATGCAGAGATCTTTCTAATAATGGCTTCACTGGAAATGTGCCCTACTCAATTTCACAGATGACTAAACTTCAATACCTGTAAGCAAACTTGGTCTGCCCTTTGTTACCAAACCTTCCAGTTGTTCAGAATGAATACTCATTGTTCGATGCTTCCTCCAGAAATCTCAATCATAATAAAATCAATGGACAGCTGAGTGATATGTTTCAAAAACTCACTAAACTCAAAACAATGTAAGTACTACTAACCGAAATCAAAAGGTTGTGACTCTTTTTGTTGTTGAGTTTATGGTCCACACTCATGGAGATGAATGACAGGGATCTATCCCACAACTCGATCTCTGGGAATCTGCCTCAAAGTTTTTCTGCACTCAAAAGCCTCAGCACACTGTAAGAAGTTATAAATTCTTCATTAATGTGCTTTTAGTTTCTTGTTGTGATTGTTTGCCTTTGTACAGGCATTTGCAAGACAATAAATTCACTGGTACCTTAGATGTCCTCGCCGCACTCCCCCTTAAAGAGTTGTAAGTTACCTTCTGCACAGTTCAATTAAACAGCTCTAGTTCTTGAGTTTAGGTGAGAAATATTGATAATTGTACAAAATTCAGAAGTCCTCAATCACTGCATTAATTTGATAGTTGGGTACAGCATATGTGAGTAGCGTTCACTTTGCACTTCACTTGATTCATGTATAAGAATGACGAAATTTAAATACAGTAGTTGATGTTAGTGGAGAGTAAAGGACTCACTAACATGAATCCACTGTTCCACCGGCAGGAATGTTGAGGACAACGAGTTCACTGGCTGGGTCCCTGATTCGCTGGAGGGCATTGATAATCTGGAGTAAGCGCAATCTAAATCCGCAATTTTATTTATTCATTTTTTTTTTTTTTGAGGATGTAAGAAAATGCTTCGCTGACTTTGTGATTCTATTTTCTGAAGAACCGGGGGGAATTCGTGGTCATCTGGCCATGCTCCTCGTGGTAAAACTAGTCCAGCCCATGAAAAGGGAGGTGGAAAGAGGGGCATGAGTGGACTTGCTATAGCTTTAATAGTATTGGCTTCACTTGTTGTTCTTGTACTTCTCCTATTACTATTTTCAAGAAAAAGGTCCTCTCCATCTTCAAATTTTCTTGACGAGGAGAAAGGTAGCCGGCATAGAACATTTACTCCCCTTTCATCACAAGAACTATCCAATCACACGATTGCTTCCATAAAGAAAGAGTTCAAAGGTATTTATTTGACCGACTTCCAGCATTATTTTATGGTTGACAACTTTCATATACTTTCTGCTCGCACCATAATGTCACTGTTTAATGATGTCTCGTGCCAACTGTGCATTCTGATGGCATTGTTGGTGTGAAATTAACAATATGATTTACTGGTGACAGAAACTGAGTCACTCAATTCATCTGGTCCGATTGATATAAGGACTTTCAAAAAAGCTGCTTCCATGAGCTGCAAGCCTCCACCTTCCAATTTTTCTCAGTCTATAAATGACAACCAGTTTGCAAGCTGTTTAAATCCAGGAAGAAACACCTCTGTTCGTGCCGTAGCTTTTTCATTGACAGATTTGCAGAGTGCTACTGGAAATTTTGCACCAGGCCGACTTATTGGTGAGGGTTCCCTTGGTCGCGTCTACAGGGCAAAATATCCTGATGGGAAGGTATGCTTAGTCATTTCATATTTTATGTGCTAATTGTCACTGGATTTACACAGAATCAAACACAATTTGCAACGAGAAGTTTGGATTTTGCATTCTTGAAACATAATTTACTTTTTGCTTGTCAGGTTTTAGCTGTCAAAACGATTGATTTATCACTTCTTCAAGGTGCAAAGCCAGAGGATTTTTCAGAAATTGTCACAAGCATCTCAAAAGTTCACCATCCGAACATTGCTGAGCTTGTTGGTTATTGTGCAGAACAAGGGCATAACATGTTGATATATGACTATTTCAGGAATGGTTCACTTCATGGTTTCCTGCATGTAGCAGATGACTACAGTAAACCACTAACTTGGAATACCAGAGTTAGAATAGCTTTGGGCACGGCCCGCGCTGTTGAGTAAGTTAATACAAACACATGCTGATGCAACTCGATTACCTGAAATGGATAGTGGCTAAATGCTTAGATTGTAAGAGTAAGGGAGCAGATGTACTCCCACCTGCAGAATGATTCCCCATAGCTGTTTCCTTCCCTTCTTTTCTCTAACGAAGTAAGTACATTTTCACATCACATCAGGTACCTCCATGAAGTTTGTTCTCCATCCTTCATCCACAAGAACATCAAGTCATCAAATATTTTGCTTGACAATGAACTCAACCCATGTCTTTGCGACTACGGGCTGGAAAACTTTCATCATGTTAGTAATTCTTGAGACATAAAAGATCTCCTTACCGCGAGCATAGTTTGGAAATGTGATTTCAACGGCGCATAAAATAAACATAATCCATGTTGATCATTATAATTTTTCTCCTTTTCAGCGGACAAGCCAAAACCTTGGTGTAGGATACAATGCGCCAGAGTACACTGAGCCTCCAGCTTACACAATGAAGAGTGATGTTTACAGCTTTGGAGTGGTGATGCTGGAGCTATTGACTGGCCGGAAGCCTTTCGACAGGTATGGTTACACTACTGCTGCAATCATTTTATTCACCATTTGCTAGTGTTGTTAATCAATGTAATCTCTATATCATAACTAGTTAAGCTGTCATATTTCTTTACTTCCTTACAGTTCGAGACCCAAATCAGAACAATGTTTGGTCCGATGGGCCACCCCGCAACTGCATGACATTGATTCATTGGAAAAAATGGTTGACCCTGCATTGCGTGGGCTATACCCTCCGAAGTCAGTATCTCGATTCGCTGATATCATTGCCCTCTGTGCACAGGTAAGAACCGGCTTCGTTTTCCCTCCATGCCAAGGAAATGTTAGTGCAGGATAGATTTCCTTTCTCTTTTTATCACAAATTCAAAAGGTTGGTGAACTCTTCAAAGAGAAGTAATATTTTGCGTTGCACTTTTGGTATTACTAGGCGGAGCCTGAATTTCGGCCACCTATGTCAGAGGTAGTCCAAGCATTGGTGCGATTAGTTCAGCGATCGAGTATGAACTTGAGAGACGATATTACAATTTCTAGTCAGATGGAGGATTCTGACTACTAGTGCTGTGTTCTATCAAGACTAACATAGATCAAAAGATTAATTTCTTCTTATTTGGTTATGCCTCTTGAATATGTCTTTGTTAGTAGGCTTGGATGCTTAGGACTTTTGGAGATTTTTTCTTTTTATTTTTACGCATGAAAGATTTTATGGAGAGATTCATCTTCCTAAGCGAGGTAGCCTCCATGTTGCTTGTCAATGCTATTGTTATTTGTCTATAACCGAATCTCAGTCCATGACTAGTAAGTAGCAACGGTATAGAAACAACATCTCATTTAAATTTAAGCCTAGAATAAGTCTGTATCCGAATCTCAGTCCATGACTAGTAATGTAGCAACGGTATAGAAACAACATCTCATTTAAATTAAGCCTAGAATAAACATATTAAAAAAATAAATTATTTAAAAATACAAATTTCATAATTTTTAAAAATATTATATTTTTCAAGATTAATAAGACCAAATACAATTCAAAATTTCTCATTAGTAATTAAAGTAAAAGCAATAATTCATAATACTCATTAAATTGTCAAAATCTAAGTTTAATTAAAACAAAGTAATAATGGAGCGTCTAAAATATTGAATCAAAATTAAAATAAAAATCTTATGAAATAAGTAAGATATATCAACCAAAACTGAAGAAATAGGAGCACTCAACAAAGTCCACATATTAACAGAAACTAAAAACCTGAAATAATATTAAAAATAAAAGGCGAATTCAACCAATTCAATAAGAAAATAATATTTAATATACATTTTAGATATTAATAATTTTCAAATCAATTTATCTTGACACACACGCACAAAGTATATTATCATAAAGTAGAAGAATATATGTTAGAGATTAGATAGCATTCAAAGGTGACCACTGTAGGATAATCAATTATCACAGGCTAATGCCCCTCTCACTACCTAGATATATAAAATACTATGTGCACGCAGACTAACTACTTTTTATTAGCATAGAGTTACTGAAAATTCCTAAATCAAAATATAATAGATATTTGCATAATTATTAAAGCAATGTATATCATATCGAATAAATTTAGTTCAATAAGTTGCAAGTATAAATTTAAAAATAGATAAATACTTGAAAAATAAATCGACATATATAAATATTCAAGAATTAACTAGTCGTACTCATCATATAATCAACATACATATTTATTAATAGTACATGCATATTACAGATTATTCCACTCACCTAGAAAAAAATAAAATTAAAAAGAATATCGAATGAAACACTTGAATATTTTATTAAAAATTGTTAGGAAAACCTATAGCAATATACGAGATATACTAAAAAAAACCTAAAAGAACACAAATAAAAGATTCTAATGCATAAAAAAAAATCAGGTTTAGTCTTCTAAGCTTAGGAACTAAAACGATAATTTTTTAAAACATGGATCAAAATGTAATTTTATCAAAATTAGAGGATCAAACTGTAAATACATAACCATACTAAAATTTTACTCATAAAAAACCTCAATCTTTCTAGAAATGAACCAAGGACCGAACTGTAATTTTTTTAAAGTTTAGGGGACTAAAATGTAAGTTCCTAAAATTAAGATATCAAACTGAAAATATTCCAAATTAATTTTTAAACTGAGATTCATCATCTTTAACTTCATAATAGCACTTCTAGAATTCCAAAATATATTTGGGGTCAAATTATAATTTTTTAAAGTTTAGGAACTAAACTGTAATTTTTATAAATCAAGGACCAAAATAAAATTTCACCATCTTCAACCTCAAAACCATTCTGTCCAGATTTTCCAGCAAATTTGAAATGAAATTCTTAACCCATAACAAATCAATTTAAACAAATTAACTCATAAATTATTATTTTTAACAATACACTCGAAATCAATCAATTAACCTTAAACTCTAATAATCATAAATTAATTTTAACAACATAAACTTATATCTTTATATCCTATAATCTCTTCTTTAATCTTTTCATAAAAAAATTATAATTAAAAGTAATATGAAAAAAACTTCTTACTTGCTATTTTTATCTTTTTTTAATTAAAAAATTAAAAATTAAAAATTAAAATTTTTTATT